>NW_010559682.1:53240-90889 GCF_000687285.1 Phaethon lepturus
CCCAGGGAAGTGATTGAGTCACCATCCCTGGAGGTATTTAAAAGATGTGTAGACGTGGTGCTTAGGGACATGGTTTAGTGGTGGACTTGGCAGTGCTAGTTTAATGTTTGGATTGAATGATCTTAAAGGTCTTTTCCAACCTAAATGATTCTGTGATAATAGCTATTACTGAAGAAGTTGTGTTAGAAATGCTTGCTGAGAGGCAATAATTTATGCTGTGCATTGAGTGGAAATATTACAGGGATATTTTCAGGGAAGTCAGACTTCTAAACTCATAAGGCATCACTTGACATTTGTGGGAGAGAAATGCAAAGATAACTGACCTTAATATTACCAAAAAAAGGAAATAGGAAGTCCGTATTAGTCAAAGGGAAAAGACTACAGGAATGGATCAGTAATATGCCTTACAGGTTTCAAAGATCAACTTTTGATAACTATGTTTAGCAGGAAAATACATGGAGGCTATTTTTCACATGTGAATTGAAGAATGGTAATTTTAGAAAACATTACACCACCTTGAAAGGTAATCTTTTTTAACCATTTGCATAAACGGTTATGCAAATATATGTTAAAAAATAGACAACAGAATAAGCTAGTAGAAAAAAAAGTAAAAATAATACATGAAAGATGTTTCCTTTGAACTGTCATAAAGAATAAGAATCCAAATGCCATCAATGAAATAATAGTAACTGTTACCTTCTTTAATCTGTCAAATGATTTATTAAGAATATCTTTAATTAAAACAACTGTCTTTTCTTGTTATGCCCCATTCTCTCAAATTCACGTGACCACCACCGACTGTAATTTACACACATGCATACGTGCACATACTCTTAATTCCAAGTTACTGAATTCTGAATTCTTCACTGCTTTAGCATCTTATTTCATCTAGAGTATTGACATGCAAGTATGACCATGCAAAATAAAATTTAACAGACTAAATACAGAACTTGATTTTTTGGCAAATGCCTATATACCACTTTCAGAAAGCTAGTTTTGCAGGAACCATAAATTACATTGTTGTTAAGATCTAAGATATTAAAATATCAATTTGTTATAAAAATAGTAAGATATTGCATTATAATATAAAGATATATACTTTACATGGATATTTACATGTTAAATAAAATTTCTAAAATAGAAGTTTAATGAATGTGAACCAAATATGTTTCATTTAAAATATTTCATTTCATAAAACCAAATTTAGTTTCATTTCTACTGGATATTCATAGAAGGATAAATTCTGCTGATGAGAAATCTGATTATTAAGTTAAAATGAAGCAGTCATAGCAGGAGACTTGGTACCTGTTGACAAATATGTTCCCATTGAACATTGAGATCCTTTAGTTCTGTCTCTATTCTGGAAGCAAATTCTGGCTCTGCTTCAGTCTTCATTTTCTTCCCGGCCTCATTAACACTGTTCAGACTGGGCTGGATTGTCTGGATATCATTTACTAGAGCCTAGAGCAATAGCAGAAGATTAGGCAGCATTCATACAAATTTTCAGATACTCTATCCCTATCAAAACATGTCTACATGAGATTCTGACATGTCTGTGTTCCAGATCTCCAGTCAAATGAGCAACATTTACAGACTTAACTATGAAAATAAATAAAAAAGGAATGAGTAGCTGTAATGTGGTAAGCCATTCTATATCAGATAAAGTTCATTTGCAAAATATATAATAGAATGTTTTAAATGTTATGTATATACTATATAGATACACACATGTATAGTGTTATATTACGTGTATCTATGACAACGTCTAGATCTTTTCTTCACATTTGCGCAAGAGCATCCCATCATAATGGTGGAAAATTTTTTGTGAATCCATCGTATTAACTATACCAACATTACCCTTGGAATGATAATTCACTTGATAACTTCCTTAAAATTATCTGAATGGTGACATTCCCTGGTTATGCCTAGTTATTAGAATTATATTTGTGGTTGAATATTATTTAAGGCCTGAGGTAGTTTTGAACTGCCACCTCCAACTTAATACCCTAAGGTCGTCTTCAGTGCTGCAGATGTTACCTGGGTGTCCTACACTGTAGAAAAGGCTGGAAGTGAAAACACAGAAATTATGATGAAGATTTTGGTAGCTTTATTATATATCTGACAGTAATGGCTAAGATTTGTGCAAACTCTTCATAAATTCAGGTGACATTATAAAGGAGTTACATGTAACTTACAACCCTGTAGAGATAAGAGTTACCCTATGTAATTTACAACCATTTTTATTTAAATAAAGGGTAAGAGAGAAAGCCTGAGGAGCTCATAGATCTGTAAGATCAATATGTATGTTTCATAATATTTATACATCCTGCCAGAACATTTATAGAACTGTTCTAAACATATAGACAGGGACCATCGTGGATTACAAGATTCACTGCATTTATAAACACTCTGTTGGGACAGGCAGAAGAATTTGTAAACCCTGTGATGGACGTATCAATACTTCATAACGCTTTAAAATTCTGCTGGGACAAAATCCTGGAACTTGTAAGTTTAGTGGAAAAAAAAAGGATATAACTCACAATACCTGTAAGTTCTTTTAGTACAGTCAGAAAAGCCTAGAGATCATGTGTGAATAATAGATACAAAAAAGATCTTCTGGCACGGATTATACAGCTTATAACAAATGCACATGCAATGTTTGTAAACTCAACAAAATAAACAAAAATTTATGTTAAGAGGCAACTAACTTATTATTTGCTGCAAGTACCCTCTCTAATGTTTTGCTCCTGCTCTAATTACATAATGATACAGCCACTGTATGCCTCCTCTCTGTATTAAAGTTTCCCATTTTTTAACAGAATTTTCCTTCAAACCCAGGAAATGTAGGAGGTTCGAATACATTGCAGAAGACAACCCCCTTATAACATAAATTTATTTTTAGGAACTGTAATCATCTGTGTAACTTCTGTATAAGCTAGGCTCATAGAGAAGAATTGAATAATTGTCAGGCAGGCAGGTAGTACTCACTGTACACTGCTCAAGTTGCTTTTCCAGCGCTGCTGAATCACCAAGGGCAGGCCACTCTTCCTTCAGAAAAACATCCACTTCAGCCATCCACTTCTTCAGTGTTCTAGTGTCATTCTGTTTATTAAAAAGACATTTTATTGCACCGCAGAGAACCTGACTGGCAACAGTGTAATTTATGCTGGCACTATGACTAAAACTCATTGCAATGTGATTTCAAGATTATCAAACTCTCTGAAAAATACAAAGGGAAAACAAGCAAAACCAATTTTATCTGGGACTGTCATCCAGTTTTTTGCCTGCACTCTGACCATTTCTGCCAAAGTTTAATGTGTCTACAAGTGGGCAACTTTCTGGCTCTCAAGTTTATGCCTTGCAGATACCATTTGTGTTTAGATGCTGCATGCATGTTCATTGATTTCTTGTATAGCTTCAGACTACTTGGTAATTAATTCAGGCTCACCTATCAAATCTTCCTGTGCTTCAATTTAAATTTCAGGCTCCTTTTGAAAGTTGCATGCTCTGTAGCCTATTTCTCTACCAGAACAAAACACAGAAAAACTCCCTTATTACTCTGAATAAAAAAAATTGTAAGGGAAACAATAATTGAAATACAATTATTTCAGAAACTAAAATCATATAATGACTCAATCAGTCATTTCAGAGACTGATTCTCTGTTACTGTCTCTAACAACAGAATATTGTAATCAGTAATTTGTTTTTTGTAGTTTATAATTAACCCTTGTAAATAATAAAAAATGCTGAATATAAAATGCTTGAAAAGAGGGAATGTTACCAGTCCCAGGCAACATTACATGGACAATCTAATACGATGAAAGGTAGAATGAGATTTAAAAAATGTCACTTAAAATTACGTTAAAATGCCAGCTTAGGTAAACAATTAGATGGACATGTTAAAATAAAAATTTTAAGTGGCAAAAGTTTGAAAGGCAAATTATAAAGCATTTGTTCATCAAACTGTTTCATCAACAGTGAAGTACATATTGATATTATATGCTGAATGCAAAGCTGAATTAAAGCACAAAAAAAGGACATTCCATTAGAATACAGACTGTGTCCTAAAATGCGTACAAAAATGCCTTCACAACTATCATGAGATAGATAGCCAAAGGAAACATTTTTCTAATGCCCTTGATATATTTAATAACAACAGGCTAACATGGAAAATGAACTGGATTAATAAAAGTAACCATACAGAAATTATCAGTATATTTCAGAATGGCAGTTACAAAACACTGAAGTATCGACTGTGCATTCCATTAGCATTGAGTAAAAATAGTTCAGAATCATATTTCATGATGAAACTTTAATACCTTTACACAAATACTTTAAGTATAGTTCTGTAATGCTTCAAAATATACATCTGATAAGATTTACTAAAAAAGGGATCAGTCTCCAGCTACCAACGAAGATCAAATGTATGACGTGCATTTTGAATCAGACTGTAAATGCGTTTTATTTGTCAACACTGATTTCTTCTTATCTCTGGCTGATGCATTCCATAGTTTGTAACAGCTAAAACAACTGTCTGGAAGATAAGTCATTCAAGGAGTTGAAAAGACAACAACTTTTATATTAATAGTGTACTACAGTGGCTTCAGCAATAAATATAAAGGCTAAGATTCGTATGCAACAATAGGTCACATAGCTTTAAAAATATGTGCTTTAAAGAGCATGACGATGATGTTAAGGACTTTCTCCTTTTAAAAGCAGTGGGGGAACCTCTAAACCTCTATCCAGAAAATTCAGGGGGGGAAAAAAGACAAAGGTTTGAATTTCTCAGGCAAAGTGTATCGCTCTGTTTTGTGCAATTACAAATATTTCATTATAGTATTGATAAAACCACTCTCCAGTCTTCCTATTTATATTGGGTTTATTTGGAAAGGTTTTGGTAGCGTGGGTGGTCTCTGTGAGGAGAGGCCAGGTGTTGCCCTGTGCTGGACACAGCTGTTTCCAGCTGCCTCCAATGGACCCACCACAAGACACAGTTGACTCCATGGTCAGCTAGTGTTACCTCTGTGATAATATGTTTAACAACGGGCAAAAACATCAGAGAGGAAGAGGAGGAGAGACAAAAAGTGAGAAACAGCCCTGCAGACACCAAAGGAAATGAAGAAGGATGGAGAAGGGGTGCTCCAGCTGCAGGAGCAGAGATTCCCCTGTAGCCTGTCATGAAGACCACGGTGAGGCAGGCTGTCCCCCTGCAGCCCATGAAGGTCCCCAGTAGAGCAGATATCCACCTGCAGCCCGTGGAGGACCCCATGCTGGAGCAATTGAATGTGCCCTAAAGGAAGCTGCAGCCCATGGAGAGCCCACAGAGGAGCAGATATTTCCTGAAGGACTGCAGCCCCTGGGAGCAGGGGAAAAGAGTGAGGGGGAAGGAGCAGCAGAGAGGAGCTGTTAGGGACTGACCACAGCCCCCATTCCCCACCCCCCTGCTCTCCCTGGTGGGAGAGGAGACAACAGTGAAGCAGTGGAGTTCAGCCTAGGAAAAAGAGGGACCAGGGGGAGGTGTTGTTTTAATTTTTTCTTTGTTTCTCACTATCCAAATCTATTTGAATTGGTAATCAATTAAATTAGTTTTCCCTAAGTTTTGTGCATTTCGCCCATGATGGTAACTGGTAAGCGATCTCCCTGTCTCTATCTCAGTCCAAGAGCTTTCCCATCCTATATTCTCCCCCTGTCCTGCTTGAGGAGGAGCAGCTGGGAACACATCTGGCTGCTGGCCAAGGTTATCCCACCGTACCATTAAACTTCATTTCATGGCCAGCTTGAAACACCAGAGATACAGCCCTGGAGCTTACAATTTAGAGTAATGTGACATTTCAGTACCCAAATTATAAATGGTGCTGATAAGATCTTCCCCCCTTTTTTGGTCCATTCTGCTTATCTAAAAACTAATGAAGAGCAACAAAATAATAAGTACTTTTTTCTTCTCTAAAAAGTTTTTTTGTCCTCTACAAAAGCAGAATTGTAGGAATAGTTTGACAAAAAAAAATTATTCCTGACCAGACAACTCTATTGAATTAAGCTAAAAAATAACAACTACAGTTCACATGCTACTGTATTATAGTTCACAACATGGAGCTAATCATGTATCATGTTCTACTACCAGGAAACCAAAGCTAAGGACAGAAATATTTGAAGTTGTAAGCAGAAGAAATACAGAGAGACAACACTGAGAAGAAACACACTGTGAGAACACAGCTTGAGTATATCTGCTCAACCTTCCTCAACCTTCAGAATTTTCTCTGCGTTATCCCCCATGAGTATGCAAGTGTTCACTTGTATGGGGGGGAGGAGAGAACGTTATATAAAACAATTTAAAATATTTCCTCCATTTTTTGTGACTGGTTAATCTGAATTCCTCTGAAACCTGTCCCTTGAAATCATAAAGAAATAGAACAGAAATATGTTAAAAATGGAAATATTTTAAATCTTATAACATCTAAGTCATAGACTTAGATACATGTGATTTATAAGTAAGTATAAATAGGATATCCCCACAATAAGAAAAACAAAATAATGTTCCAGTGCTGTCATTCTAAATACCTGAAATTCCCACAACTGCGTAAGCCATGCACGCTTCTGCTTTCTGGCAGCTGCTGCCAAAGATACTGCCATATTACAAATTACTTCGATTATGTAAGTGCATCCTTCAAAGATGCACTAGACCTACTTCAGCTGCATAAAAAAGTACTCCAGCTATGTTGAAAAAGTAGAGGAATATTAGCAGCAATTTCACTGAAATTAAAGTTATGTTTTGCTGTTGAAACCACATAGGTGGAAATAGCCACAAAATCAGAATTCAAAGTAAAATCTTGGACCCATCAAAATCAAGTGAACATTTTAATACATTTCATGTACCAGTTTGGTATTTCACTTTGGTGTTATTTTCTTGAGATGTATAAATGCATGCTGTGCTATGCCCGTGGCCACAAGCCACCACATAGTACTTGAGGCTGAAAAAGTTTGGTTAACCTGGAATCGCTGGAGTTTAGTCATAAGCTCCTCAAGTTTCTGGCAATGTTCCACCAGCTGTGCTGATAATTTCTTCCAGCGGCCAAGGATCACCTCAGTCTCTGATCGATACTTCTGGCTGACTTCTGCAGGGGCTTTCCTGGCCATGCCTTCCACAGCTGTGCTGAGATAGTTCAGGTCTTTTTGCTGCTCTTGCAGAGAACTTTGTAGAGCCTAATAAGAAACAAATAGTAACCTGAATCATGTGTCAGGCAGTTCTCTGTTCACAAACATAGGTGAGACTGCTGAAGAAAGGACTGAAAACTAAAACTACAGGTCACTTTTGCTAAAACATCTAATGACATATTCTACTGAGCAATTTGGAATTGCTTTTCTCACACAAACTAGAAAGTAGGACTTTTAGTTGAACTTAGAATATAACCAGAGGTATTAATACTTATTGATAGAGGTTATCCACATACTCGCCATTAGAGATAGGCATTTACTATGGCCATAATGATTTCACTTTCAAAAGAATCAGACAATACATAGAGAAAAAGAATAAACTTAGAACTGCTGCTTTGATTTAAGAAGTTTTCAATAACTTCTCTCAAAACTTCTGCAATTCTTAGCTCAAATTTTCTGCATCTAACTTTTTTTTTTTTACTTTCTATTTTTTATTTCTGCATGTGCATTGCTGGTTGCATCAAACAACATAGAATCATAGAATAATAGATTCTTTGTGTTGGAAGGTACCTTTAAAGGTCATCTAGTCCAACTCCTCTGCAGTGAGCAGGGACATCTTCAACTAGATCAGGTTGCTCACAGCCCCGTCCAACCTGATCTGGAATGTTTCTAGCAATGGCGCATCTACAACATCTCTGGGCAATCTGTGCCAGGGTTTTACCACCCTCATTGTGAAAAATTTCTTCCTTATACCTAGCGTAAATCTACCCTCTTTTAGTTTAAAAACGTTACCCCTTGTCCTATCACTATAGGCCCTGCTAAAAGCTTTCCCCAGCTTTCTTATGAGCCCCCTTTAAGTACTGAAACGCTGCAATAAGGTCTCCCCAGAGCCTTCTATCTCCAGGCTGACTAACCCCAGCTCAGCCTGTCCTCATAGCAGATGTGTTCCATTCTTCTGATTGTTTTTGTGGCCCTCCTGTGGACCTGCTCCAACTCGTCCATGTCTTTCCAGTGCTGAGGGCTGCAGAGCTGGACACAGGACTCCAGGTGAGGTCTCACAGAGTGGACTAGAGGGGGAAAATCACGTCCCTCAATCTGCTGGTCCCACATGTTTTGATGCAGCCCAGGACAGGGTTGACCTTCTGGGCTGCGAGCGCATATCGCCGACTCGTGTCCAGTTTTTCATCCACCAGTACCCTCAAGCCCTTCTTGGCAGGCTTCTTCTCGATCCCTTCATCCCCCAGCCAGTATTGAAGCCGGGGGTTGCTCCGACCCAGGTGAAGGACTCTGCACTTGGCCTTGTTGAACCTCATGAGGTTCACACCAGCCCATTCCTCAAGCTTGTCCATGTGAGGACAAGCCATCCAACAGTAAAACAATACCAAACATTGAAATGCAGGGAAGGTTTGTACCCATTGGCAAAACTTGTTCCACATCTGTGTCTGCTTGTAAATTTGACAAGAAATCTGACAAAACACGTGTTGCATTTTGCAAATCACAATTATTTCCATGTCAGTACTGGAAAATGAATTGAGCTAAATCTATACTATAAATCTAACTACCAGAGCTATTGTCATAGGAATATTTTATATATGATGGGGACAAACAAAGGCTTTTCCTTGACGTGTTACATAACTTATAAAACTGGTTTCAATGGCAAAAACCACTTTCAATCCTTTAAATTTAGGAATCAATATAAGTAAATATCCACTGTCCCAAGTGGCTATAATTCAGTCAAGATCTGTAGGCTTCAGCAGATTTATGACAACTTTGCATTCTGTCCTGCTAAACTTTTCATTTGAGACATTTGTTCCCACAGCCTGACCACTCACCTTGAGCTCCCTGAGTCTGTGCTCCATGATTTCATATTCAGCAACCACAACCGGCATCATGGAGACTTTAGTTTCTGACTGTTGCATCCACACAAGTATAGTGCTCATTGTCTCTTTGTAGTGTGCAGGAGGCAAACTGTCAAAAACTACATTCAATGGGGAAGAAAAAGGAAAGAAATAAAATCATTTCATGCTCTATTATTTGGTTCGCTATCAGAAGATGTTTGATAGAAGATTGAGCCTCATTGAAGTCACTGGCTATTTTGCAGCACATTGCAACAGGCCCAAGTATGTCAGTATCAGATTTTTCCAAAAATTGTGGAAGCAGAAAGCCTTTGAAGAATGAATACACTCATTCTAATGTTTATGATGTCTCTGTCATTTTATCAGTTGTGTGTCATTTGACCCTCTTGCTACGGGTCACACGACAACTTATATGGTCAAGACAACTAGTTTAAATACGTGTGTTTAGAGATCATCAGACAAACCATTGTGCTTAACCCAAAATCTAATTTCAGAAATGCAGTAAAGAACAGCATTTCCTTTTATGACCATGTTTCTGTGTTCAGTGTTTCTGTTCAAGTAAAATGTTCTCTTTAAGACATCCGTTAAAAGCCTAGAAAATTAATCTTTCTTCTACACTGAAGTTGAATTTTATTGAACTGTTCTTACTGCACCAACGTTACAGCTGTTGTAAATAGGCAACATCTGGCACACACATGAGCAACTCATTAGCAGAGATACTCTCTGTGCCCTCAACAACAGTTGCCTCTATACTCCTTGAGAAAAGACCAGACAAATAGCATGGCTAGTTGGAAATGAAACATTTCCAACTTGTACCACATAATAATGAAGTATACAAAAGTATATATGAAGTGTATATGAAGTATATGAAAGCTCAAAAAAAAGTTACACCTTTTTGTATCTCCTGTATGTCTCTAGTGTTTCAGAAGGAGCTGTACTGAGAAACAATACAGCTGTCAAAAAAGCAATTTTGACAAACAGCACAGTTGAATGTAACTGCAAGCTTGCTTAAATTCTCACACAGCAATACCTGGCAGAATGTACTTCATATTTTAACCTAATTTTTTAGTTGATCAGCAGAATGCTACTTGAAAAGAACTTATCTTTTCAAACATCATAACAACATAGTAAAATCAGGGCAATTTAAGCTCTCTCTTGTGGAGTATGCACATTGTATGGCATACTTTCCTCTTATAAAAATCTTGGCTGACCTGATTTATCACACACATCTAGGGATTTACAAAAGATAGGACTTGGTACCAGGAAAGACAAGAATTTCTTCTCTTGTGATGTATTTTCTTTACACAGAAAGCAATAATAATACATTCTTGGAAACACAGAAACAAGCATTTTCCATCTCATCAAATATAATTTTAAATCCTTTTATTTCCTTACTGAGATCTGTATTGTCTTTGACTCATTTAATCCAAACAATTCTTACTTTAGAATAGAATATAGATTTAAACATATCACTCAAAATGAATGCAGATATAATTTTAACAGCTTAGATATGTTAAAGGAGTATACAACTCTTAATCTGCAGTTTTATTTAGAAATATGAAATCGAGTTCAGTATTGTGATGTAATGTTTGACTTTTAGCAATAATTTTCTCCTTTAAATGAAAAACAAATCTTAGGACTAATGTATGACTCCAAGCAGCTATATAAAAGAATAGCTATTTCAAGTAGTACTGAAGAGTATTACAGAACAGGTGAAAACACAAGATTTGCTGTTAAAGCAAACTCCACCAATCTGAATGAAACTCTTATCCTGAAAGTTTGGCAATAATAATAATAATTTTAAAACCATGCAAACACTGCAAACATTTTGTCCAATTTTAACAAATGATGTTCTTTACTATTTGAAGGACAAAGGAAGAGTTCAAGTTGGATCACAGATATTGATTTAATCAAGCTAGTGGCTTTCCAATTTGGTTATTAAATATGCCATTTTAAAAGTACTTTTATGTTCAATGAAATAATAGTTTTCCTATTTCACTTTTCCAGATTTCTAGTAGTGAAATACTACTTTTCAATGCCTTTTGCCTAGCTAGAGTTTTTAGGGTTTGTTGGATTTTTGGGGGTTTTTTTTGGGGGGGTGGGTTTGGGGTGGTCTTTTTTGTTTGTATTTTTCTTACAATAGACAATGTGTCAGCATTTTCATCCATAAGGAATCGTATTAACATCTTTTTGGATGACTCTTAAGAAGAGCCTACATTGTTATTGCAACTCATGATGCCAATGGTGAGAATTCAGTCAAACCCCTGCTCACATTATCTAATTTTAGCTGTTTAAATAATCTGATCTCCCTGTGGGCAGCATGAATCTCTGCATTCCCCATGCTCATAACATAAACACACATCCAGAGCTGTTTATTTTTATCCTAAAATTTGCTTTGTGATACTAATGTTTGTGGATTAAAGTCCATGTGAAAAGTGCAGTACATTAATATGGATTCTTCTATATTATATGAAAAATTGAATTGGTAATCAGAAAGATGTAGCATGTCTGCAACCCAAGCTATAGCTGAACTAGGCTCATGACAGAACTATAGTAAAATATCACAGAGGGAAAACACAGATACATTACTGTGATATAGCAGAGTACTATCCCATAGCAGAAAAATGTTGTTGCATTAATCTATTCCACTTATAAGGAAAGTCTTTTGGTGTGACTAATGTTATAACTCTTGAGAACTGAAAGGCAAATGCATTTAACCTTGCATATTTATTTCAGAGAAAGTGCTTACATTTGGAAATACAATGTACAGATAGATACTTGATTAGATTATATTTTTAATAAGTAGAACTATTTAAATATGTGAAAATAGCTTTCCAAATAAGCAAAACACATTCTCTCATTTTTCCTTCCAGCTTTCATTTTTGTGACCAAATTTCCCAGTCAAGATTGTTTTCCCAAGTCAGAAATGAAATGAGAATACAATTATCTCAACAACTATCAAATGACACTGGATATGCAGCAATGTGTATATCCTATAGTCAGGACAAATCCCACTGTTTATCACATCATTGTGAAAGAAGAAAAGCAATAAATATAATCTGTAGGACCATTTCAACAAAGACTTATTCCCTGAAATGAATGAACTAGACTGAATTGTATATATTTCCCATAAAAATCTCCGTAGTAACTATACTGTTTAAAACCATGCTGGTTTTCTCACAACTTTGTTTTTTGCTTATTTTGAAATACAAATATTTGAAGCTATTCATCAAAGTCTTTCTATTGATGACTTCATAAAAGCTGCGATTCCCTTCTCCCACTTCTTTCACCAGAAACTCTTGAAGTGGCATCATAAGGAATCTTGTATATTACATAACTGATGTTCTCCAAGTGCTTTAACACTTCCCATTCTCTTAGAAGGGAAGTCCTTCTCCAGTTCTACAAGACCTAATGTCACAGTAAATAACTTTTAAAGATACAATTTATTTTAAGTGGTTTTATTTCCAATCCTTATAAATTTTAATTTTTACCACAGTGGAAAAGGATAAAGGGGCCTACAGAGTAGAGGACATTATCACATACATATTCATTTTACATGTTGTTTTTTCCTTTTGTTCTTTATTTAAATAAAAAATAATCACCTGAGGAAATGGATGCAACAGAAGAATTAAATTACTTGCATATTATTAAAAAAATATTTTCTCACATGCAACTGAGTTGTATTTTCAGCTCAAAAGGCACATTCAAAGAAAGCTAAGAAAATTTTGTCCTTCAAAACCCAACAGCAATTAATATGATTGCTATTAAATCAGAGTTCAGGTCTTAAGAAAAATTTGTGGTTACGAAATTTAGAGTACATTTTCTTAAAATTTTTCTTCTGCAAGTATGCAATGATTGGTGAAGGTTCATTATACGTATCATAACAATTTCACTGTCATTTATAACTCATCTCAAAGATACTTAGAGCATGAAAGTAAGTTAGCAATTCAAAGTTTACACAAAGGCAGATAAATGACAGACTAAAAGTCCAAATGTTCATCATACTGTTACGGTTACTGTGGTTTGTTGTCTAACAAAATTGTGTCAAGACTGTGTTCCATGAACTTTATGTAATGCATCTCTCTAAGATGCAGTACTAGTGGATTAGGGAGTAAAGTGTTGTACATACAACATAACAATAAGCATGGGGTGACCCTAAAGAATCTTGACATGATATAGAAGGCAAAAAGTTTCCGAAGTTCTTCTTGACATAAATAGGAATAGTATCATTAGAATGGCTGCCCTGGTTTCAGCCAGGGTAGAGTTAATTTTCTTCACAGAAGCTGGTGTGAGGCTGTGTTTTGGATTTGGGATGAGAAAATGTTGATAACGTGCTAATGTTTTGAGTTGTTGCTAAGTAGTCAAGGGCCATTCAGCTTGTTGTGCTGGGCTGCCAGTGAGCAGGCTGAGGTTGCATGGGAAGCTGAGAGGGGACACAGCCAGGACAGCTGACCCAGGCTGGCCAAAGAGACATTCCCTACCATACGACGTCATGCTTGGTATATAAAGCTGGGATGAAGAAGAAGGAAGGGGTGGAGGGATGTTCGGAGTGATGGCATCTGTCTTCCCAAGAAACCATTACGCGTGATGCAGCCCTGCTTCCCTGGAGATGGCTGAACACCTGCCTGCCCGTGGGGAGTGGGGAATGAATTCCTTGCTTTGCTTTGCTTGCGTGCGCAGCTTTTGCTTTCCCTATTAAACTGTCTATCTCAAACCATGAGTTTCCTCACTTTTACTCTTCTGATTCTCTCCCCCGTCCCATTGTGGGGGAGTGAGCGAGCGGCTGCATAGGGCTTAATTGCCGGCTGGGGGCAAACCACAACAGTGGCAATGAATGATTCATCGTTAATAATAATAACAACAACAAAAACAACAGTGATGAAAATTATATCACTTTTGGGAATTACTGATCCTGTAAAGGTAGAATCAGAATTTGAAAGGAAAGCACACTATATGAATTTATGAAGCAGAGAACAATTAAATAAGTTTGACTTTTCCTTTGCCATTTCCATCTTGATATTCTTAATTTCATTTGCCAGAAGAGTTTGGGTTTTTTTTCAGTTACTTTCTAAAAATCTAATGACACTCCCCATCTGAAGAATAGTCTTGTCAAATTCAGAACATGACTCAGAATTTTTCTCACTGAAGACCATAGCTGGATAAGGCTTCACTGCAGCAAGACTGAAAAACAGAAACACCTTAATGGAATTTAATCCGGTCACAGAGCAAGAGGAATGCTGGAATAAATGAGCTGCCACCTCGGAGGTAGTTTGAACCAGGGAGTAGTCACTCACCTGACACTGACTGACAGCTCTCCCTGAGGGGGAATGGGAGGCTGACCAGGCTGCTCCCTAGAAATCTCTCTGACACGGCAGCAGTTAATTTCAAAACAAGTAAATATAAAACTCAATCCTTCATTCTTCACCAAGGCAATTATAAACCTAAGAATTTCCTTGGGAAATCACATTATTTGTATTCAAATTATTGCCATGCTTGTCCATTTCACTTCCTTGTGTATATTACTGAATAGTTTGAAGCACTGTCTGACTTCTATTTTTGGGTATACATGACATAGATATATAGATAAATATATGCGCTCTCTCTATATATGCACTCTCTCTCTCTCTCTCTGTGTGTGAGAGAGATATATATATGGTATATATACCAGCATCCTGGAAATGTCTCTAAATGTGTTTGGAGAGGAGGGAGAGCTGGAATATATATATACACTGCATATATATATACACGTTACATATATGTAACATACATATACTATATATACATGCTATTTATACCAGCATTCTGGAAATGACTCTAAATGTGTTTGGGAAGGAGAGAGCGCTGGAATGATGGATACACCATCTTTAAAAGGATCAATTACCTGTGGATATATAAACATTCTATAAAGTAAGAAAAATGTGATCATATTTCCTCATATTTTATGAGGTTGTATTTGCTTCATAAACAACATTGCAAAATAGTGAAAAAAACAACCAAATACGTTTTAAAATTTGCTTTAAATTAGGTTTTGTAACTGGAAATGTTAATCAACTAATGGAGAAATACATTTCAGAAAATCTGATTTCATTTTTAATAATATTTAAGAAATCTACTGTGCAATATTAAGAAACTACTAAGCACTGATGGACCTCAAAAACCCGCAAAACCAAACACCCTTTTCCCCCACCCCCCTGCAAATGCAAAAACCCAGCCAAACAAAAATATTTGAGGGACACAACCTCCTAGAACTAGAGAAGACTTATTTCTTGGGAAAAAAATTCCCTTGGAAACAAAACAGAACAGAATAGCTAAATATTCTTATTCACCAGAAAAGATAGTGGAGTAATGGAACATGAAAGAAGATCCCCAAACCAACAAATCCCCTAATGATGAATCAAAAATCCTTTTAACATGAGAAAAACCCCTATGGATGAATGGAAAAATCTTTTTGGCACATGTAGGTTATATGTACCGGGAAGAAAAAAGGAGCAAATACTACCATGGATCTGCAAAACAGCATTGAGTCTTTAAAAAATTCTTTTATCTAGAGAAAATAATTAATTGCAAAGAATTTATGTAAATAAGAGATGGAAATAGTTAAAATGCTCTAGCAAAATTCCAACATTTTCTATTAAACTAAGGCTACAATAAAGGCAAGGTATATGGCCTTTTCTCTGTCTGCTCAACAGCAGAAAAATAGTCATTAAAGAAAACAGAAGAATCTCAGACTTAAAGAGCCAAATCTTCTATGGTTCAGCTTCAGGGTTTTTCTCACTTTTTTTAATTCATAAGGCCTTCCTGAAATGGGATTAGACCTAACGCAATATCCCAAGAACAACTGCTCATATGTACAGCAGAGTTATGAAAGGAAGTTACCACTTTGGATAAAACAGTGCATAAACTTCTGAAGATAAAATATGATTGACATAATAATCTCAGCTAAAATACCACTACAGGTATGTACTGTACGGGATAAGACAGTCTCATCTTGACAACTGAACCATTTCAGATGAAGCACCTGTGATGCAGAGCAGCCACGTAAAATAGTCACAACAGACAAGGGCTCCATAAATATTGATTCAGCGACTTCCGTTCTCTAGTGGTTTAGGAGACTCTCCCCAGCTGCCACCTCAGGACAGCAGGTTCTGCGGCGGGGAGTGGGAGCGAGCAGCTACAGCCTGGAAGAACTTTACCGAAGCCCCTGCTTGGCAGCATTGAAGCTACCGAGGCAAAGGGCTCCCAAGCGAAGGATTGTGCTAGGAGACCCTTCCTGAAGCGGCAAAACCATGAAGGTGGCCTGGGGGTGCTGGTTGACAGACGGCTGAACATGAGCCGGCAGTGTGCCCAGGTGGCCAAGAGGGCCAACAGCGTCCTGGCCTGTATCAGCAATAGTGTGGCCAGCAGGAGTAGGGAAGTGATTGTGCCCCTGTACTCGGCACTGGTGAGGCCGCACCTCGAATCCTGTGTTCAGTTTTGGGCCCCTCACTACAAGAAGGACGTTGAGCTGCTGGAGCGTGTCCAGAGAAGGGCAATGAAGCTGGTGAGGGCTCTGGAGCACAAGACTTATGGGGATCCCCTGAGGGAACTGGGGTTGTTGAGTCTGGAGAAGAGGAGGCTGAGGGGAGACCTTATCGCTCTCTACAACTACCTGAGAGGGGGTTGTGGTGAGGTGGGTGTTGGCCTCTTCTCCCAAGTAACTAGTGATAGGACAAGAGGAAATGGCCTCAAGTTGCGCCAGGGGAGGTTTAGATTGGATATTAGGAAAAATTTCTTCACTGAGAGGGTGGTCAGGCATTGGAACAGGCTGCCCAGGGAGGTGGTGGAGTCGCCATCTCTGGAAGTGTTCAAAAAACATGTGGATGTGGAGCTTTGGGACATGGTTTAGGGGACATGGTGGCATAGGATTAATGGTTGGACCTGAGGATCTTCAAGGTCCTTTCCAACTTTGGTGATTCTGTGATTTTGTGATTTTGTGATTACAGTTCAGGCAATGAACACCGGTCATCTTACAGGACTAAACAACCGGTTAATTCGTTATAACTCATTATAGTAAATTAGGTGAGGCCAAACCAGCAATTACACAAAACCGTATATAAAAGAAGTCATAAAGAAGCTAGCATTTACCATATTTTCCTCTTGGCAGAATGGTAATTGATTTCAGCATTTAAACAAGTGTGGCATTAAAAGTTTTAAATGTTTTAAAACTTACCCATTGTATGGCCTGACTTTAGAGTCAGGAATGAACTTTACACAATACTAAATTTCTACAACTCATTCTTTCATTACATGCTATGGGATGCTTGCATTTTATTTCTTCAGTTCGCCTACACACTATCACCTCTTCAGTTTGTGCGTGTGCGCATGTGTGAAATAACCTCAGCAGCACAATAATACAGTGGTGTTGAAAAAAAAATCTAAACTTCTCCATGAAAGAATTTAGGAGCAATACTATAAATACCCACTAGAAGGAGCTAGCACTATGTTTAATTTCAAATCAGTCATTTACAGATATTATTGGTTTATGGGACAAATAATCTCTTTGCTGTTGAGAAAAATTTAATTTATATTTTTATCTGATACTTTATTTTTAATTTCATAATCAAATACAGAAAGTATACAATAGTCAACAGCATACTACATATCTTTAAAAAGGAATAAAGTCAACTTTCAATTTTGGTATAGCATTTTCCCTGTTTTGAAAAATGTGTTTTATTACAAATATTTTAAGCAGCCATATATTCCATGTTACAGAAATGGAACATAGAATCATAGAATCTTTGGGTTAGAAGGGACCTTCAGAAGTCATCTAGTCCAACCCCCTGCAGTGAGCAGGGACATCATCAAGATCAGGTTGCTCAGAGCCTCATCCAACCTGACCTTCAGCGTTTCATCACATAATTAAAAACTACATACCCTAAAGTAGTTACTCTCTTTGATGAGCTTTATGGAGTTAAAATTCTATTCTATGAAAATTTAAGCAGATTCACTCCTGCAGTTAAACTCTCTCTCTTCTCTAATGACAAAGGTAGAGAGACTTGTCTCATAATCCAACTAAAGACATCTTTACATTGCCAAAAAAAAAAAAAATCACTAAATCTGTACCTAAACATGCTAACAGGAGATCTGATGGTGGAACTACACTGAGTATAACCTTTGTTTCTGAATAGCATACCTTCCCTTGTTTTCCTATTAATATAAAATATATAACACAGTGCTAATTTCTGAAAGGCTAATTCAATTGTAAAAAAGAACACCAAAATTGTACTACTAGTTTAACATGACAAAAGGAAATACGAAAGTAGGAAAGCAAAATATATACACCTATTCCTTGCATGTTAGTCAGGCAAATTGACAACTTCTCATGAACACTTACTGGTCTGTAGCTGTTTTTCTCTGGCATGCATGTCAGCAAGTATTTGTTTGAAATGGCTGGTAAAAGCAGCAAGGTCACTATCCAGAAACACTGGCCCTAGTTCTTTCTCTTTGAACACTTGACTTTGAGCCTTTAGCCGTTCAATTTGAGGTTGAAGGGTTGACATTCGGATGATTTCATCCTGCATGTTTGAACAAAAAAATTAAGATAAAGCGGTCCAACAAATCAAATCAGTAGTGCCATGAAATCACCACTGTTTCAATGCACATTATACAACTGTTTTGTTTGCAACTACATCTCTCATGGTAAGAACAAATGCAGTATTTTTAAACTTTTCTCACAAGTCGATATCTCTGCTCCCAATATGATGCTCTTACCACTTTTTAAAGTCACTTACATGTAACATCATGTCAGTAGTCTAACACACAAAGAAAATGAGGTAGATTGTGCATTAAAAATCCATGCCTAAGGAGCATCCTTTTCACGTGGAGCTGCGAAGAGCTCTATGTTTCCCATGAACCTGAACCCACCTCTGTTAGATTATGTGCAGGCTAAATAGCATGAAGCAGAAAAGGAGAGGTGAAGATGCACAGTGATTTCTAGCAGCTCCACAGTAACACATTACAGTTTGAGGTTGTGCTATTATACCTTCAGGAGACCTTCTACACACTGTGATACTTGCAACTATTAAGTAAAAAGAAATGAGGAAATTCATAGTAGAGCTACTCTAACAGAAACTTTCTGCAAGAAAACAGAGAACCCCTGTAAGCACAATGACAGCTGGGAAATGCCTGATAATAGAAATAATATAGATCTAAATTTGGTTTCCAAACAGTATTTTCAGTTTGAGAGCTTCTGGAGCCAGAAATTTCATAAAAATAAGCTTCTATAAGTATGTCATGCAATTTATAATTCATTACTACATCTCAATAGATTCCTTTCAAACAATATTAGCTTGTAAGGGCTCCCCACCCACAGAGTTGTCTACTGTTAGAGAGATAAGCAAATTTCTATGATGGTGCAGCACAAAGAAAACATTTAGGGACAATAGTGAGTGAATTGGTGTGACCATTTTTGTACAATTATTGTAATTCTGTCATATGATGATTGAAGAATATTTGTCCATTTGACTACACAATCCACCCTGCATGAAAATGCAGGGTATGTAACAGATCCTTATGACAGAGGTGATGAGCAACAGTTTCTTAATGAAGAACCAAAGACACAGTTTCTTACAGAAAAAAACCCCAAAAACCCCAAACAAAAAACAGGAAAGAGTTTAAGGGCATAGCTCCCTAGCTTTAGGTATCTAAGTATCTTAATAACTAAAAATTTGGGGTAGGGTTTTAAATATAAATATTCTAGGTTCTATTGCCTCTCCATTTCTTTATCAGTCTTTCCTTTTCTTGAATAAATATTTTCAATAATTACCTTGGCAAGCTAAGGAATCAATTTTCCACTTTTATATTGAAATAACGTAGGTCATAATCTGGCCCACTGGTGGAACACCTATGAAGTACAATATCATAAAAAACTTGGAGAAGAATCTCTAACCTTGCATTTTTCCAACTGAATTTTTACTGCAGCAGGATCTCTTGATGGAGTGGGTTGTGCTTTCAGCCAGTTTTCTGCAGTAATTGCTGTCTGCTCCAGTTGCTGCAGCTGGGAGTAGAAGTCAATGATGTTATTTTGGTACTCCAGCCATGCCAGCCTTTCACTGAGCAACTGACAGAACTCAATCCAGCGGCTCTTCAGCTGCTCTGAGGTTTGTCTAATGTTGTCAGCATTCAGACCCTCTAGAAAGAAAACAGGAGAAGTTCGACACTTAAAGATAAATAAGTCACAAAGAAAAAAAATAGTAAAAATAATTTAACAATTTAATTTTGGTATTTGACAACACATAAATCCAGTTTTGACTTATCATCAAATAACAGTCCTGAACATACAGATGCTACACATTAGTGGAGAAACCATTTAAAAAAATATTTTAAGTTGCTGCCAGGGTACTTTTGTTGCTATGGGGATGAATTATAAAGTGCATTAAAGTACAAGAATGGGAATAAAGCAGAAAGTAGAGATACAATACATAAAGCTAATTAAAACTGTTGTAAGAAATAAGAAACTACCTGACAAGCTGGATTTTGAAAACCCTGTCTGGACTGTAATTAGATTTTAATGTACAAGACTGTTGGGGTTTGGGGTTTTTTTTTAATAAAAGGACTGATTTAAATGAATGGGAATTATAGTCTGCAGTTATTTTGATGTTTCTAATAAACCAATCCTTAAGTTTTCCATTACATATTATTTTAGAAATATGAGCACTGGGGAATAATCATATGATCAGATCAAACCCTCATCTAAGCCAGTTTCTTGTGTCTAACAGTGACCATCAGCAGACATTAAGCAAAGACTGAGATCTGAGAAACCATAGGTGACGCTTTTCTATGATTATTTTCACCCAGGTTTTGGTTTCCTTAATATAGTTTGCCTCTTTCTCTGTATTGTTCAGTAATCATGCTTAAATTAAAGTTCATAAAAGAAAAGTGACTTCAGTTATTACAGACAAGGCAATTATTTAGAACTATTTAAGAGAGTTCTATATGTGAAAAAAGTAAGGCAATACATATCAAAGATAAGCAAAGGGGTCTTACAATAACATAATTTATAATTATTCAAAAAATTGAATTCAGGTTGAGTTCAAAATAATATTAACTTAAACATCTCATTCATTTTTCAGAGGAAGTTTAAATGTAAACCCTAACCTTTTTTACTGGCATGACATGTAACAATACACATAGCAATAAGACTGATATTGATTTTAAAATTAATAAACTTCTCAATCCATTGAATACTTACAGATGTTTTGAATAACATCATAATTTAATCATATACTAGTTAACCAGTAAAACAGAAGCTATGTTTTTATCAAAATAATTACATTTAAGCTGCTTTTCTTTTTCTTTAAAACAAGTTTAAAAGCAAATGAGACAAAAGGCTTCAGTGCTATACTTCCATGATTTCTTATATTCTGTCAATATGGTTTATTTTGTTTGCAACCTGTACTCCTAGTCTGCAGGGAAAATCCTTTATCAGGGACAAAAATTAGTAAAGTTCATGTGCAATTTTTAAAGGTAGGACACAAGAAATGGAGTCATAATAAAGCTAAATACCCTAAATAAAAAAAATGTTCTGGAAATTCATTATAAACCACACTAAATGATAACCTGTGATCATGTCTGTTGTGGACCATCATAGTTCTCTGGCAAATCCTACTCTAGATTCAGCTCAGGGCTATTACATTCACAGTCACTTGGAAACAGCCGACTTGGAAACATAGTGTGCAGTACCTGATAGCAGTTCCCTAGACATGCTCTGTTTCTAGGATGCTGCCCTAGCCAAGCAAATTGTACATGATTTCAAAAAGTACATGCAAAAACACAGAAAGATGGGAAGCCCAGTACTACTGGGAGATAATGGCAATAGTGGTGTTTGGAGTGGCTACACATACACATTACACTCCAGAAACTGGCTGGCACAGTTTGAAGGCTGAGCAAGGATATAAAATGAACTTTAAAGTATAAAGAGGTACACAGTATTTTGACACATCTTAAGCAAATCCAACTGTGGTCTGGTCTTTTGTGTGCATACGTTTGCACTTGGAGATGTGGTATGCATAATTACATTTTTTTAAACTGTGGTGTCTAATGAATGTATAGTAATATGTGAAGAGGCAGCATGAACCTGAACAGCATAGCATGCCTGAATAACAACGGTCAAAGGTGACCAGGCACATAGATACTGAATCTTACCAAGAAACAAACATATATAGATGATGAGCCATTAACTATGCTATATTTCAACAATAGCTTCTGTCCCATTGTGGCTTTGGTTATAAAAATGCTATATACTCATAACAGAGAGCAGATATCTTTGCCTCGGTGTTCATGATTACCTCTGAACCTGGAAGACACTGCCTATGTGTTTGGCAGAGTAGGTATAAAAAGATCACTTTTATTTATTCCTCTTTTCCTCTCTTTTCAGCTGCCACAGTCTCCAAAGTACCCTTAGGCAAGATTGTGATTACCAGGGGAAGTGCAGTCATGGATACTCCTTACATAATAATACTTTTCACTGTAATATTTTCTCAAGGATTCAGAGAGGACTGCATTTCAGATGAAAATGTAGATTCATCTTTTCTTCTTTTCACTCATATGGCACTCAACATAACATTTAAATATGTAAAAATACCCAATATTATTCAATTTTCTTCAATTATTTTCTTTAATATCTAAACTTTGATTCTAAATGTGATTCCACAAATGCACAGATGAACAAAGAAATGCTTTTGCTCTTCAGGTAACTGAGGTGGACAGTGTACAGTACAAGATTGGAGTGTGCAGAGCCATGTTGGTAAAAGACTGCAGAGGTGCAACTCCATTAGGCAACACAATATCCTACTGAAAGGAAGTCCCATCTGAAAATCTCAATAGAATGCATTTTTAAAACCCTCTTAACTCATAGACTTCTCAGATAACTCAAAGTTGTCTATAAGATATCGGTATGTCATTTCCAGAAGGATGCAAGAAAATGGCCATTACTTGCATTTGAAATAATTTGGGCAAATTTGTCAAGATTTTGTCTTATTTTGAGGAAAGTCTGTCCTCCATCTTATTGAAAATAAAAAATTAATAACTATTTGAGTAGCTGATGCAATGAGGGCATAATTTTCATGTTTTTATTAAGTTGGTGAAAATCAAGAATTTGAAGCTTACTTCCTTGCTAAGTACCGATTTCTTCATTACCTTTAGCAATTTTAACAACCACCAGCTTTCATTCATGATGCTAACATCAATCTCCTTACTCTGCTTCACTCATGGCAGCAAGACATATGAAAAGTTGACAAGCAGGCGAAGAAACAATATAAAACCCATTCTCTGGTAAGACAATATTATTTTAGGAATAATGGTTCATAATCTTTTAATGTTTTATACACTGAAAGCTTCTGATATAATGAGTGAATAAATAGACTGTACCCATAGGAAACAGATCATTATCTGAAGTGCATCCATTAATTTTATTACCTTGTGTACTGCGCATAACAAATTGTGTCTGAATACTTTTAATTGTGCAGCAACTTACATGCAAGTACTTTGGAATTGCCACTTAATATGAAGTATACCTTATTAAGTGCATTTATCATTTGCTATGGTTCTATGATAGAATAATGTAATATCTGTGTTTTTATAGCTTTTGACTCATAAGTGTATGTGAAATGGTAACTCACAAGATAATGTATTTCTTCCACAGATCAGTGGCACTTAACAATTACGTGTTTTATCACAACAAATTCATTTGTATTCACTTTAATGCTGCCTATCAAAGTTCCCTGAGTATTCATTTTGATGCCCTATTTATTTTATTCTAAACTACTAAAATAGTCGTGTCCACTCAAACTGCTAAACTGCTTCACTCATGCATCAACAGATTTGTTATTCTGTTTTAGAACAGAATTTAGGAAAAAAAAAAAAAAACAACAAACCAGAATAGAATATTTTCCTAGAAACACTGGTAAAGAGGAGATATAAATTTTCATTGTTTGTAGTCATCAGACTTCTTTAAAAGCATGGGCAAGGAGAGGCAGAGCATGGCCCATGCAGAAGTTAGGTGGCTGGGTCAAGAATCAACCACCAAAAGCATCAATGATTTCCCCTGTGATGGGAAAAGTCCTTCAAATGTCAATATCCAGACACACTGCTTACAAACACAAGAACAGATACACTGTGTGAGGTGGCAGTTCTTTCTAGTGCAAAATACTTTTGTTGACAATGGCTGAAATCATTTAAGTAAGGCAAGAATAATGCCCTGTATAGATACAACTCCTCAGAATATTTTCTGCTATGCTAAGGAACAAATAAATGGAACCTTAAATAAACCAATCCTATTCTCTCCACAGTTTGAATCCTATTGTTTTACTTATTTCCCTTCCTATCACAATAAAAATAAAAGCAAGAAAATAAATATAAATGATACAACTATGAAATTTGCCACCATTCTGAACTCTCCCTTATAATCCACCAGAGCTCGTCATTTTTTTATGCTTTTAATATGTTACATTCAGAATTATGTTTATGAGCAAAGAGGAAGCACATACTATATATAAGTAAAGCCAAGAATTTAGTGATAGCATAATTGGATTCTTAAGAGTCTAATCATTATTAGTCCAGATCTAATTGATACACAGTAAGCAAAAAATAACAATATAGTTAAAATTGTCATCACTTGACTTCACAACTAATCTATGCCTTAAATCTGTTTGTCTGCTGTAGTCTTTTAATTACAGATTACACTGCAAATGCATGATAATCATCAATTTTGTCACTGGTTTCCCCGAAGAAAGTACCACACAGAATAACGATAGGAGCATCATCATTTCTGATTTGTAGATTGTGCAGTTAAAAAGGGTTTTCATTCAAGATAACATAGTACATCTTCCCTCCACTAGCTGTTAAATTGCATGTCTCCCACAAATCCATAAAGGCGTATTAATTCCAGTTCCTTCCCATGTTATGGAAAAAAGTTCCAGCATTAGAACAGGAAGGTATGTAGGCATAGTCAGTCTGCTCTGTTGAACCCTATTTTGGAGATTCAGCAAAGCTTTCCTATTCTAAATCCTTTTCTCTTGTTCTTAGAGAACCCAGAAATCAACAACAAAAAAAAAGATGAAGACTGTATGTCCCAAATTAATTTCCATAAGCCCAACAAAGACTAAAGAAACTTAGTTGAATTACTGTGGAAAATACGAAGCTGCATGTTTTTTAGAGTTTGAGATGGAGGTTTAAAGTCGAGTTACTGTTTTTACATAACTTTTAGTTCAATATCAATTGAAAGATAATCCCATTAATTGCAATCATATTAGATCACAATGATTTGGAAGAAAAGACAAATAGAAAATTTGTTGTATTTAAAAGTACAAACGTTGAACATGACAGTGAACTTCCTCTACACTCAAAGCGTGATTTTGAACACCTAGCAAGATATTCCATTTGCAAATTCTTTGTTAAAATTATCCTATAGTTCTCCTCAACTAATGTTAACTATTTAATTCTACCCTCTACCACTACCATCTGGTGGTGATTACCAAATTATTTACCCATTTCATATACTGTTCTTCAAATTGCCTTTGCAGCTGTGGAGTAGCTGAAAGTCCCATAAACATTTTAGGCTTCAAGTCCTGGGGAACTCTTTTCAAAGGAATTGTTTCTTTCCTAAAACCATTACAAAAAAGGATCTTAATTCTTACAGGCAACTAACCTGTCAACCTTGCTAGAATATTCTTGCTACCAAGGCTACCATGATATATGGCATGATACAGAGCTCAGAGCGGTTGATAGGAAACATAAAGATTCATGCTGGCTTAGCTAGTCTACTGTGTGCTTGCACCTCCACTGGAAGATATGCTTCCTAAAAAAAGGCGTGATTTGGCAGATACTGGAAATATTTATACGCACATCAAGCCACAGTCAAGATCACAACATCTGTAAACCATGAATAAGCATGGACCCATGGACTGAAGAAAAAAACCAGAACCTTGAGTTAAAACCACAAGAGAATATTTAAAATAGAATGTTAATCTATTTGATACTAGACATGGTAAGTAATACAGTACTGGAGAAGTAATATATAATGTGGTAGTGAGTTCTGCAACTAAACCCAAAATTAGTCACCAGAAAATACTATATAATCTAAAAAAATTTAAGCTGAAATTCTTGAGGTGCAACTCTGCATTTCGCCAAGGGAAGAGAGAGGCATTGCTAAATGTGTCCTAGAGTGATTCCACCCAAAGCAACAACCTTGATGTGGTAGCGCACAAATTTCAAATACTGCCTTAAAAGTCCTATATAACCAGTTCTCCCAGGAAGGAAACATGTCCAAAAAAACCTGACAGAATGTTTTATATGATCAGCCATGGAAAATTGCCCAAATTATTTCAGAGAGGATGCAAATGTTACCAGACTTCCATTGGTCTATTCACTGAGCCTAGGAAGGCAACCCTTGCAACAGTTGTTACAATAATGATAATTAAATATGCTCGATACACTAAATATGGTCACTTTAAAAATATTACACCTTCATATTTAAACAAGAAAATCTTAGGATTCCGTCAAATTTGTTTAGCTTGGCCAGTTAGTACCTCAAACTCAAAGCATTTCATTTTTAGCAATTAAATTCTTGGTTCTCCATTATAACAATTTAATATAAAATATATGTTCTGAAGCTCAGTACATTCAACATCTATATTTCTGGTAATCATATCAGTATGACAGATGTTGACCCGTGTTTAATATTTTATTGTAGAGTTAGACATTCTTTAGTATCGAAGACAATGGGATGACTTACAATTTTACTTCCATCTACCTTTCATTTGTTTTTTCTTTTTCCCTTAAAAATATCTAAAAGTTCGAAAGAATGACATAACAGATTTTTTTTTTAAATCAAGAATAAAAATAAAAAACTTACAACTAATTTTCTTTTTGAAGAGTTGTATAAGCTTTGACATTTATTATCTTTGAAAAGCTGAATGCCAAAAATCTCATCCAAAACCCAATAAAATATTATATTTTCTGTGATACAGAACATTACAGCAAAAAGTATATTACAAAACATACATTGTATATTATAAGTCAGAAAGCACTTTTTTCAAACTGTTCAGAGTAATGCCTTCAGAGCTTTCTAACTCAGAAGAGTTAATGTACCTTCAATAGCTTAGCATACTCGGAAAATAAGATCACAACTTAAGTCTCTGCACAGAACAGATTGTTAATATACAGTTCATTACTGTAAGCATGTTTTACACACATTTCTTTTCATGGTAGTAAAGTGGTAAGATTTTTTTCTCCTTTCTAATTAACAGATTTAACATTCAGAAATAATAAAAGAAATATAAGGCAATATTACTTTACTGTTCCATTTAGACAGTATTTGCTAATATAATTCTTGTGATAAATATGAACCTGTGCGTTTATCAAATCCCTAAGAAGATTATCTAAATCAGCTCCCATGTAATTACCATTCACCATCTGTTCCACCAGGGCCTCAGCTGATCTGCTGGCATCTTGCAGTTTTCTGTACTTCTCAGGCTTTTCTCGCTGGATGGCCTGCAGCATGACAGGAAAGGTGAGTATTTCAACAGAGGGATTTTGAAGAAGCAAGTAATTAATCTCAGGGATGTCTTCTGATTTCTTGAGACCATTAACCTGTCATATTGCCCTGCCAGCCTCCCGATTTGCAATGAAAGCAGCAAGTACCAGACACCATCGGGAAAGGAGTCAGTCATAAAGTCAAATACATAAACTGAGAATCAGAACACAACAGAGTTGACAAATGATACACATCAATATTATACAGACAAATAAAAGACATACAAATTAAGAGCTATTCAAAGCCCAATATTTCAAAAGAAATATATATGTTCAACAGAAATTCCTTGTGGAGGAATAGCTTTGCTCATGTCTCATACAGCTCCTATTGATAACAGCAAGAATTGAGCATGCTAACCAAATCACAGGGTTTCATGGCATACTACAGTATTGAACCCATATATCATTTGATTGCTTTACCCTTCTGTTGGAAAAAGCCCACCCTGTAAAATGCATGTTAAAGTAGATATCTAACATATATATAAACATATATAGCAGACATCCATATATAAGCTACTGAGTGAGAATGAGAGTTAACTGCAGAACTAACATGGGCTTCTAGTTAGGTATGTAATATTCTCAGTTCACCTTTCTGTACTGGCAAATTTCTCACCACGTGCCGGCCAGCACTCAGGCTAGCTGGTAACGGCTGGTAAAGACTAGCTGCTAAAGTTTCAGGATATAGTGGCAATCTACGTTTCTAATTTCATTTTGGGTTGGTAGCAATACAGATGGAAAGTAAAATCATTTCAGATCTGACAGCCTCTCAATGCTGTCTCATAATTAACATCATGAAGTCATTCCATTAATTTTAAACTAGTTTAGTTGTGTAATTTAGGTGTAATGTAGAAGCTCTAAATCGGAAGCACAAAGAAGCAGCATAGGGCCACAGCCAAGTTTGATACCCAAAATAAAACAGACTATACACCTCCCAGGGATCCTGACCAACAGAGTCTCCCATAAATCAGAGTCCCTCACTTTATCACAGCAGATACAGACATAGAAAAGGTTCTGCCACTGCAAATACTACTTGACATGTATGGAAAGATAGCACAGAACCCCGGCTACAGCTTCTCTGGATGACCCTTCTGGGCTTCCAGATCACCTTGTTTGGTTCCACAGCAAAGGTGTATTCTGTGTGACCTGACTCTTCAGGGGAAAAGGTTCCTTACAACTGGAAAGGAACCTCAAGTAGATGTCTAAGAATGCATTTAGTAGAATAACCTCATACATTTACATTTGAAATGTTATTTTTCAAATAGATTCCTATCGCTTAGGAGGAAGTAATATAAATAACTTCAAATAAACTCTCTTAAAATAACTTCTAAAGTGTGATGCTTAAAACATCTAGTTTAATAAGCAGCAGCTCCCTGGAAGACTTTCCTAGGTGAGGAGATGCTCATACCTTTAAAGAGAGATTTTCAGTTAAATTCATACATTTCCACAGCCTACTTATAACTGTCATTCATTTGTTGATATAGAAATTATTAAACAGCAGGCTTTCTAACAATATGCCAAAACTTCTATCAAACACCTTCAATAAAAATATATATTTATATATTTTGTATAAATAAAATATATAAAGAAAGGATATTTAGAGAAGAATTAAGGATGGAAATATTTGGGATTTTATAAACATGTCTTTAATAGATACCTAAATTATCACTGAAAGTTTATGAAGTTTAATCCCAGTAAGTTAAAGATGATTGTATTAATTACTTATAGTTTTTTTAGGTTAATCAAATATTCTACCCTTCCACTGCACAATGTAAATATTCTCCAAATTAAAAAAAAAAAAAAAGGTAATTTATTAATTCACTGTAGAATTCCAAAATTTCTCATAGAATCTTAATTAATACTACTTTGTCTATAGTGCCAGGTATAATTAGCATGAGAATTCAAAGGAATCATAAAAACACTAAAATATACTGAAAATAATTTTACCCCGTCTGTAATGCCAGATGTGTAATTATCACGAGTGCAACTGTAGTGAGCACAAACAAATCATACAAAGACCCTAAAATATACTAAAAATTAGATTGAAATATAAAAATGGTATGACATTGAAGCCTGTGGCAGTGAAGCCTTCAGTGTACAGTAATACACTGTGTCCAGAAAAATGTGGATAAATGTCCACCTCTCTCCTGAAAGATTAAAGTTTCTGGGTCCTGATAGAAAATGTAAGCTCTATATATGAAACCCTTAAAAATAAATGTAAGAATCTGGTACGTATCAAACTTTCTGTCAGTTACTTTTCTCCATTTCTTTTTGTGTATTTATTAAAATGAAGGTCTAACGCTGGTTACAGGAAGACATATGCTTACACACAGAAAGCACAATGCTAGCCAAAGGAGAAAAGACTGTCCTCTTGGTCTTCATACAAAGACAAATTACCTGATGTGGGGAGAAAAGAGTAAATTCACCCTAGTTACTTCGTAGTACTAATCACGTAGTCCTGCCATTACTCTGTACACACTGCCATTGTTTGCTGAGCTTGCGAACGCTGTCTTGGATTTTGAAGCCTCTCAGAAGGAGGATTTCCATAAGCACATATATAGTGTCCAGAAACAAAGGCAACAGGAGTCCTGTAACACCTCTTATTTATTTCTTTGTCTCTGTTTTGTTCATTTTTTTCCTTTACTAAAAGACAGAAGACTCCAGATTCAGGTTCATTCATGACACAAGTAGGCTGTGATAAGTTTGAGGAGGCTTGTGAAGTTTTGAAGCTTTTAGATTCTGTACATTATAACCAACACTTCTTTTCATGAAAAGTTGTAGTAGCTGCAAAGTCACTTTAAAATATTTCCAAATATATAACTTTCCCTTTTTCTACTCTCTTGTTTTCTATAAAAGATTTTTCAGAAAAAAAGGCACCAATATGAGAAAAAATGTTATCATTACAGGCTTTCATCCAATCAGTGATTAATTCTCTTTTGGACTATTTTGTAACTGGCAATGCAAATGTGCAATAGCCTAGTTTTAACTGGTAGAAAACAACACTAAAAAAATTGTTTTTAGCTAAATGCCAGCTGAAGGTGAAGAGGTTATTTTCACAACACTGAGCATTTTATTTGACTCCAAAATTTCAGTTGGTAGTTAATGAATTCATAACCTAGAAAACACCCATGGTCCGAGGAATTCAGATGTCGTTCATATCAAATCAACATCCTACGTGGAGAGCTCTGTGGAAGGATGCATGGTAGCAGTACTCCCCGACCTCCTGTGATTCTGACCAATTACCCCCGAGGGCAGGAGGTGGCAACGTTATCATCACTGCCTCTGACAGTGATTCAGCTTTCAAATATCCAGGCCCAACAAAGCATGTCTGAAAAAGGTCACTAAAACAAAACGAGCAAAGGAGAATGGGGCTTTTGAGAATGCCAAGAGAACAAATTTAATTGTCTAGGATATCTGACATTTTCCCTTACATCTGTTCCTTATGTTTACCTTTGATTCTGAATTTCTAGGTGCTTCTTGGCTAACCAAAACTCCTTTCAGGGAGTTTTATTCCCAGTTTATTGATGCACAGTCTCAAATGTGACTTATTATTAAGCAGGACTGTCGATCTAGCAAGTTATAATTTCTTGTACCTGAACCTTCATATATTTGAACCGCAATATTGAAAGTTCATTATGGCTTAAGGAAAACAAAAAAGGCCTGAGTCATTGTTAGGCCTGTTTTTAGTAAAATATATGTACTAACTGCAAAATGTTAACACTGTGATGCAGCATAACGATGTTTACAGTGTTAATACTTGGATGTCTTCATTATTTGGGCGTAACATTGTTGTTCCACAACGGAACTTCTGTTGGAACATCCAGTCTCTCTGGGCAGGTAAGGCAAAGATCTTTCTTTTGTGTCAGGGAAGGGCTATAAATATTTTTGATTCTCCCCAGACATAAGAATGGACTTTTTGTGCATGTCTAATACATCCAAGCTATGTAATACATCTGCCAAAGGCTAATTTCCTGCCAGTATCTGAAAAGCAGCTGACAAACACAGTGCGTTTCGTACAGACTGCTCTTGGCTCCATCTCTCCCGGGCCTCCTCTGGGCTGGGATGGGAGCAGGCTTTTGAACTCGATAAATCATCAACGATGACAGAAGAGCAGTCCTTGTGGCTGTCGTTTCTCAAGTCTGTGTCCCTCCATCATACAGCAGATGCACTGCCACTACATCATACAGAAAAGACCCCTCATCCAAGAAAAATGATGAGTAGGAGCGAGCTGCCACAACAACAACAACAACAACATCACCCAACTAGTAACCTGTCCTCAAAAGCACAGCAGAAAAGTAATTAGGAAAAGGCCCTAGGACTCAGCACCTACCATGGTGCACAATAAATGGTAGGTCTGACATCAGCCAAGCACAGGTGTTCTGTGCTACACCAGTATAAATATTGTCATATAGGAAGAAAACTAAATGATAGCCAGTAAGGGCAAGGTGGGACTTCTGCATGCATGTGTAAGTACAACACTGGGGTATAAATACATATGTCAGTACAATACAATCTTTGTAAATCATCACTAACATACGTTTTCCTTTTTGGCATTTCATCTTTTTTTATACATCTTCTACAACTTTTGCTAGAGATTATAATACATTAAAACCCACGCTATTTTATTTTCCATTGATTTGAGGCTCATTTTGAGGGAACTAGAAACAAAAAGCGTTAACAAGCAACAATGAAACTGCTCATTTCAATGAACTGGACGGTGCTTCCTGCTTTGGCTACTAGTTTTATGGATGGGGACAGGGACCAGAGGATGAAAAATCAGGTCAGGACAAGCTTTAAAACTTGGCATTTTAAAAGCCTGGGGTTTTTTTGCTATTTTGAAAAGCGTGTACAAGGACTTCCATTAAACCGTTCAACACAAAATCCATGTAGTACTTGTCAAGTGCCATCTTTCAGAGTTCTCTCTATTAAATTAATACATGTAATCAGAATGTTTTCTCACTTAAAACATATGGAAACTTCTACATCTAACTTGATTTTCTCAATAAAATGTTCATTTAAAAAGCAGTGATAGTCTGTGAAATCAAAACCAGTCCTGGTCTTTAAAAACATTTTCAATGTTAATGAAGGTTACATGTTAATTTCTCTTAGTTCTCTTTAGAGTTACTGGTTTGTCTCAGACCCCTCTTGATAAAAAACATATCCTTTTTCTGCACTACTTTTCAGTAAAGAAACTGGGAATTGGTTTCTTAACTAACCAGATATTCAATTTCCAAGGAGGTCAAAGAAACATCTGAAATACATCCTGCTATCTGCAGTCTTGAATGCAAACTTACTATGCCCATGCACTGGCCAAATTCTACACCTCTTTTCCCTCCCTCCCTCTTCTTCCAGTATTACATATGTTTTCATCAACCTAAATGAGATCTGAACAAATGTGGTAGGTAGTGGCCTCCCAGCCCCAACGTTCTTCCTCAGCACCAACAAAGGCAAGGCAAGAGCTGCTGGGAACTCCAGCTGGGACCAGAGGAGTGTCCGTGGTTCACCTACCTCCACCTCTTTACTTGCAGCGATCACCACCTCCTCGGAAGCAAAGAAAACAAAGAAGGAGGAAGGTGAACCATGGCTCCTGGATCCTTTAATGCTTTTATAAAGTCTTAGAAACTGACAGTATGAGGTGGAACAACATATTAGTTAGGGAAAACTAACAGTGCAGGAATCCAGCATAATGTGTAGATCAAGATGAGCTCTTTGCCATGCTTGAAATCATTATGTTCCTCAAAATGGCAATATATGAAGGGGAGACAGGAGCATTTTCTTTTCTTACTATTCCTCTTTGTTTTGTTTTTTTAACTTTACCTACAATGAAGATTGAAGCATTCAGAAAATTAACAGTATATGTATTTATGCGTTAGATGAATCCCATTACCCTACTATGGAAGCATTTGAACCCATTAAATCTTATCTATATATGTGATCCATTTTGTATATTGCTTATATATGTATATATTTATGTATATTTCACGTAATATGAAGTGTTGCCATGAACTAAATTCATGATATTACATTTTAATGGATACTTACTAGCGATAATATTATGACAACATTAACAATTAAATTAAAATTACTGCAAAAATATGATTTAACATGAAATTTTAAAAGGTATATTTACAGTCATGAAATTCAGTGTTCCTCAATTATATCATAGCTGATTTATGACAGACAAGCAGACAGTGAGACAAAACAGCAGCAAAACTAACCTCAATACATTAACTTTGTTCTATCTGTGTTCTAGGATTATGTATCACCATATATTTTAATGAAGTCTTGTTGTATACTGTGATACTATAAGACCTTATTATAAAAAGAACTCCCCTTCCTCTCACTCAGAAAAGATAGATATTTTTTCATCTATCTATAAAAATTAAATACGGAAGGAAGTTTCTAATAGTTTAGTTTTCAAGGGCTAAATTCTGAGTGTGTGAAAGATATATACAAACACAGCTACTCCTCAAGCAGTGCAGAATTTTACAGCACTGTAAAAAAATTTGATACAGATTTTCTTTAGCATATGCTAAAAGATGACACTTTTCACATCCTTCAACTTATGCACATATTATGTCAAATTAAGCTGTTAGTATAGAACGATGGTACATATTTAAGAAGCAATATATAGGATTTGACTCAAGTTTACCGAAGACTTTCTTGAATCTAGAATACCTAAGTTAAATGTGAGTATGTATGAATAATAAAAAGATCTCTGTATTCGGACAGCCTGTATAGTAATTTTGGTGCCAAAGTCTGAAATTTACAGAAATAGTGAGCACTAAATTTCTCTTGTACATATGGACAATCAATGCTTGTTAGTCTACATTTGAACTCATTTAAACTTGGACTTTGAAAGCACTTTGACAAGCTAATACAAACTAACACACATGTATACAAGTACTTTCTCCTACATTGACTTTTTCTCTGAGATCTGAGAGATTGCCTTCCTTTCGATATATTGCAAACTCAGGACTCTGAAGCACTGCTTCTGAGCGGGTCATCCAGCTATGGAGCTCTGTTGTATCCGAGTCAAACCTAAGAGACAGAGAAGTGCAATAAGATATTCCATTTCCACAAAGTTTCTGAAAATAGCATTGCCCATAAACATATTTAACAGGTTGTTTAAACAACTGAATAAGCATCAATTTCTCTCAGCAAAAGACAGTTTCATTATTCTATTTCATTAGATAGCTCATAAAATTATTCATTCTAAAATTTGGAAACATAGAAATACTATTTAATTTTTAAGACCATGATTTGACAGCTGAACAGATGCAAAAATTTTCACAATAAGGATTCTAGTTTTAGAAGCTGATGCTTTTGGAAGACATGAAACAAGTGTCTCTCACAGTGAAGAAAGTATATCACAAGTCCTATCGGCTCAGCTGAGGATGTAAGGCCTCTCTGGCAGCTTTCATACCTTTAAGAATTTTGTGCCACCTTGTGCTGCTGATATTATGAAGGATATTCAAGCAGGAAATTTGACCATTAGACAAGAATCTCTTCATATTGACTGAAATTTGTTGTAGAATGTAACTACAACTAGCCACATTATAATAGATTATAATTTTCCTACAGCTAAAACTTTAGAAACTGCATATTAAAGTTTCCAACTCTCTGTATACACTTTTCAACTAGTTTTTACTGTACAGTCTTTTTTCTTATACTCTGGATTCTCTCAGTTATCTTTCAGTTAGCTTTGTTAATATAGGCTGTATCTTTTAAATACAATTGAAATTCTAATAAAAACAAGAACTCGTATGACAATTATTATCTTTGGAGGAATTAATTACTTTATAACAATATACTCCATATATATAAGACCTAAAATACAACTGTGTAAGGTAAAATCAGGTGCTACAGAAATCTACATGCATCAAAATGAAAACTGAATACAAGACTTCCATGTTTGATCTAGCATTTATGCCTCCCCTTTTTCCTTCTCCACGGTGATTTTGTAACTCCATTTAACAACACTGTGTGAAAGACTGAGTAATAAATAATGAAAGCAGAAGAAAGAAGAATCACACACTGCATTAATCCCAGTCCAATAGTCTATATTCAATTTATAAACTCTCAGAATAATGTGTATAAAGCAGCTCCCAAAAATACTCTTTAAACACTCATTAAAGGAGAGAAAATACGATTGTGAAGTAACGAGACATGCAGAAATCTTAATTTTATAAAGAATTTTAAGTTCAGAGGTGGAAGACAAAAGAAAATTTTTAGGTGATTCAGGGATTGAACCACCTACTATGCTGGTACCAGATTCTAATCCCTGCAATTGAACTGCACTGCCAGTAAAGAGCTTCCTACCTCCGCTTCATTTCTGATCCTACGTGATATTAAATCAATTGTAATTCCTGAAATATAATGTTATCCTCTGTTAGGTCACTTGGAGATCGCTGAACTGTAGGGAAGCCCCCAAATCCAGTGTATACTTTTTTCAAACAACCAGAGTAGTAATGCTGTACTGTCCTCTGTTTCACACAAGTATCTGGTTCGGGGCTTGTCAGCGGCACAGAGAAAATGAGAAACAAGGGAACCTGTTTTAACAACCAGAACAGAATTTGGTCAGCCTATAGGTTCTCAACTATATGGGACTGACACCCTCTCCACCTTTGGTTCTTCAAACTCAGTAAGCACTGTACAAACTAGTCCCCCAAAAGTAGCAGCCAGGGAAAGTGTTGCCACTCCCTGCTGCCAGCATGCTCTCCGTTCCCCGCTCTCCTCACTGTCAGCAACCGAACAGGCAAAGCACACAAGAAAGTAAGGACCACTTTCACCTTACTTAGATCTGTAGCCAAAGCTGGCTCTCTAGCTGCTGTCAGCTATTGTAGCAACCAGGATGTGTTACAGCACTGGCAGAAAGCAGCAGTAAACTGCAGAAGACCACAGAACATCAGACGTCTGGTAACGACGAAGACGAGTTTACCAGTCCCTCAGTACTGCCCTATTGCAGACTAAATCGCATTACTTTGGTGTCCGCTCCGTTCTCCAGCTGCAGGTAAGTAGGGCCACAGAAACCAACTTTCTGAAGACATCCTGGTATTAGCCTGGTTTTGGATGTAAATTGACAGAGCAAAACGTTTACCATTGATCATTTCATTTCTTAAACAAAAGAACTAAGCCCCTGCCTCTGCAATATCCTCCACGGAAGAGGAATGGGAGAATTTGGGACAGTTTTGACAGTACAACAAAATAATCAGGAACACATCCCGTGGCCCAGAGCTTCATCAGATGGTGGTAAGTATTAGCCACAGCAGACAGCGTCTTGACAGAGCTGATGTCAGATAACGGATTGCTCTGTCACTTGCAGTTTCTTCTGGAGATAAATATAACTCCAAAAGCAAAGCCTCCTGCCCAAAAACAGGTTATAAAGAGGGGGTAGAAAAGGATGAAAAGTCTTGAAAGTTAATTCTAAGTAGCTTTTTGCAGCACAAACACATCCTTAACATAAAGACATTTTTCAATGGCCTTGGAAAAAAAAAATTCTCTCATGTTCAGCTTGTATAAAACCAGGAAATACAGGTAGAATACAGTGTTTAATCATTCTGCTATGACGATTGGACATTTCCTTTCTAAGCACAGCTGCCGTTACAAACTATATTAACTCTAGATTGATATCAAAGGATCAATACAGTCTTTAAATCTCCTAAGTACAACAATACTTTTGACATAAAAAAGTAATGCAATATTACCTTTCTGACCCAATAAAGTTGAGTGCGTGTAAAATTTGTTAAAATAAATACATGGCAGACACTAAAACCAGATCACTTGAGACAATTACTCTAAATAATTACCTTACTTTAACCTGCATGTTAGCTTGCTCCCCAGCTAAAAATTCAATCTGCAGCAGAGGATTTATTCTTTATGCAGCACTCATGGTCTCGTTTTCCAATTAGTCTTTCCTTCTGCTATTCCACAAGAGAGATACTATCTTTTACTGTTCTCACTGCCCTCTCTCTAGAGGCCAGCACATGTCAGCTGAGTTCAAATACAGTCTCTTTTTACTCCAGAGCATGTTTGAAAAAACATCCTCACATTTTTGTAAAAAAAAAAAAAAAA
>NW_010559683.1:0-20241 GCF_000687285.1 Phaethon lepturus
ATGGCGTATTTTTGGGAGGAATGGGTGTTGACTTTGCATTCAACTTTATTTTTTCAGATTTATGGAGTGTAGTGAGACTGGGGCAATGAAACATCTGTCCTTTCATGCAAACACAGTCATTGCAGTGTTTACATCATCTACAACAGGCCTCTAACACATGCATTTTGGAAGATCGAAGTTAAGTACCAAAGCTCTCTAATGAATTAATAAAGGAATGTAAGTCTATGCACCAAAGCAAGTCAGAGTATTAGAATTAGATGTCTAAAACAAGGAATGTAGGTACTCTGCCACTATGCAATATGCCATGGCATGGGTGTAAAAACAGAGTGAGGTCCTAAGTGTTTATGCATTAATCTCTGACGCCTGTAGAGCATGGAATTCAAGGGTTTGTTTTATGATCATTTTGACATTTTCAGGGATGGTTCAACTGAAATGTAGTTCTTTGATTCTGCTTAAATGTTTTGACACCTAGGTACTGCTTTCCTAATTATGTTCTTCTTCACTGCCACTTTTGCTCTCAACGTCGTCCTGCCAAGTAGATAATGTGTCGTCAATAACTCAGCTATACTAGATGTTCCAGTAACTTGAACAAATATATAAAAATATAAAAAAGCTGGATGATGAAATATCTTGAAACCTATTAGAGTAAGTACTGTATACCACACAATAGTTCTAAACATTGCATATAACATATATACTTACCAGGGGTAGAGTGTGCAGATGGTGCATTTAATTTTGTAGTTTTGTATTTCTGGGCCAATTTTTTCTTAGTCATTCACACATACTGAGCCAGTAACAGTAACAATTTAAGTCTCTCATAACATGTGCAACATGAAGAATCCTATTTGGGTTATTTGTAACATTCAGATGCTGATTCTGTTTATATAGCTAATAGCCCAGCCTCCTATGGACCTGATCTTCCCAGATGGACAACCACGTGGGATTTGTGTGTCAAGTGATTCAAAACATATGATCTTCACTGGGAAGTGCTAACAGCTTGGTGTCTAGGTTCTCTGACATCCTGTTAACCTGTAACTTATGACACAGTCATTACAAATCATGTCCTCTTATCTTTCCACTAGAGTCAAGTGAACTTTTCTTTTTGTACAGTATTGATATAAGCTTCCTCGATGTTTATGGAATGACATTGTCCCTGGGATTCCACTCCAACTTCATATACTCACAATATAAACTGATACCATCTCTCTTCCTGTTTTCAATTTATTAGCAGTTACTTCCTCTTTCCTAAGTAGATTTTGTATTTAGTATTAACTGCTGCACAATTAAAGTCTCTAAGGAAACAATAGTGAAAAAGATTTTGCAAGCAGACCTAACTTCTTCCTTACATGAAGAATTGTATTTCTACTCCTCTTGATTTAGGTGGAAGCACACAGTTTATATTCCGTAGCTCTACAGTAAGTTTTTCCAGCTCTTTTCTCTTTGTATGTTTTTTTTAGATCATTCCCCCTGCATGCAGAAACACAATGAAAAGGCTTGCTAATATGGATCACTCTGTTCAATCAGGAAGTGCTTAATCAGGTCACCCATTTTATCAGGTTATCTTTGCAGGAGTTGATGTGTATAATGATAATGCTACTGATTAGAGACAGAAGCTATGGCATTGTGTTATATTTGGCCAATGTAATATTTTAATGTTTCGAGCATTTTATGTATCTTTATGGACTTTGTACTGCTAGCAGCCCCAACTAAGAGGGTAAGATAAAGTAGACTTCCTGCAAGAGCTAAAGACAGTGGGGACAGTAATTAATCCCCACTACTGAAGCAACGTTTTTTTCTTGGGGCTTATATGCATCATCAGGCTTGATATGCCAGCAGGAGAAAAAAATCAGAGGATAATTCTAATGAAAATATAAGCTAGATGTGGAAGAGGAACACACTCTGGTTAAACACACAGGACAGAAAGGTCCTGAAAAACAATGTACAGGAAGTTCAAATCCACTAGGTATTCAAGGGGAAGAAGAGTGACTATGCAGGACTCCTGTGCGCACCCAGCCGTATAAGCAGTTCCTTGTGTTAAGATCATGGGATCATAGAATAAGATCTTGTGATAATTTAGGGTGGAAGACACCTATGGAGATTTCTAGCCCAACTTCCCGCTGAAAGAAAAGTAATCTCTATGGTCAGACCAGGTTATTCTGGATTTTATCCTGCTGGGTCTTGAAAACCTCCAGGGATGGACAGAGACTGCACAACTTCTCTGGCTAACATGCTTGCAAGCAAGCATCCACTCCTTGCTTCTGCAGAAAAGTTTCTCTTTATATTCAGTATGAACCTTATTTTAACTTACACAGGTTGCCTCTTCTCTTTCTCCCACACATCACTGTGCAGACTCTGGTTCTGTCTTCTCTACAACCTCCCTAGAATTACTGGGGAGGGGCAGCTGTTCATTCTCCTTGAAGCCTTCTCTTCTCCAGGCTAAACAAGCCAGGCTCCCTTTGCTTCTCCTCACGGGGCAGAAGCTCCAGCCCCCACCTATCTTGGTGGCTCTTTGATGAGCTTGCTACAGTTTGTCAATTTCTACCTTGTATTGGGGGACCAAAACTGGACACAGCACTCCAGATGCAGCCTAATGAGTGGTGAAAGGAGGAGGATAACCTTGACCTAACACCTCTGCTCCTGCTAATATAGCCCCGGAGGCTGTTGGATTTCTTTTCTGCCAGGACATGCTGTTGATTCATTTTCAGCTAGCTGTCTGACAAGACCCCAGGGTCTTTTTTCACAGAGCTTCTCTCCAGCTAATCTGTCCCCAGCCTCTATCACGGTAGGGGATCCTTCCTTTCTGTGTGCAGGTCTTCATATTTGGCCCTGTTGAAATTCATGAGGTTCCTGTCAGCCCATTCCTTCAGCCTGTCCTTCTGTATGGCAGCCCTGCTATCAAGCATATTGACCGCTTTCCTCAATTTGGTATCATCTCCAAAGCTGATGAGAGTACACTCCACTACTCTTCCAGACCACTGATAAAGAAATTAAACACAACTGTTCCCAGGTTAGAACTTGCAAGAACTTCTCTTGCACTGTTACTAACCTCCTATATGAGTATAACCCATGAACCTCTACCTTTTGAGCCTGATCATTCTACTAAATTTTGACCCATTGGTTGTTCACTTATCCAGTCTTTAGTGTCCTAACTCATGTGCAAGAACGTGATAGAAGACAATGTTGAAAGCCTTGCTGAAATTTATATAAATTACTTCCCTCACTCTCCCTTCATTTGTAAATCCAGTCATTTTATCACAGAGTCAACCAGGTTGGTCAGGCATGGTTTACCCTCAGTAACTCAGTCACCTTCTTCTCCTTCATATGCTTAGAGGTGTGCTCCAAGATGACTTGCTTTATGGTTTTCCCAGGGACAAAGTGTGGTTGAATGTCCTGTAGTTCACCAGCTTTTCTGTTTTGATCCTTTTTGAAGATAAGTGTTTTTCTTCAGTCATCAGGAATCTCCCCCAGTCTCTATTACCTTTGAAAGATGACAGAAAGCAGCCTTGCAAGGACATTGATCATTTCTCTTAGCATACTTGGATGCAGCCTGACCTATGGACATGTATTGATGGATTTTTTTTCAGGTAATACCAGTCTTGATTCTCATCCACTGCTAATAGTTCCTCCACCCCTTCAAGCTTTTCATTAATCACAGAGGCCTGGGAGACCCAGTTGATGAAAAGTGAGGCAAAAGTGGCACTGAGTATCTGAGTCTAGTTTGCATCCACCACCTCTAAGTCACCTGCCCCATTCAGCAATGTTCCCACATTTCCCTTTTCAGCATTTTGCTACCAATGTAACCATAGAAAATTTTCTTGTTGCTTTGTCTGTTTCTTGCAAGCATTACATCTCAGAGATTTTTAGCTTTCCTAACACGATCCCTACATACCTAGGTAATGTTTCTAAATTCTTTCCTTGTAGCCTGTCCCACTTCCACTTCTTCTTTTTTTTTTGCATTGGGATGGTGTCCTCCCACAGGATCCCACCAAGAAGTTTCCTGAATACGCTTAAGGTTACTCGCCTGAAGTCCAGGGTCAGTAGACTTGCTCCTCTTTTTCATGACTTCCTTTAGCATTCTGAGCTTGTGGTGAGTTGACCTTGGCTAGATGCCAGGTGCCCACCAAAGCTGCTGTATCACTCCTCAAGTGGACAGGGGAGAGAAAGTATAATGAGAAGGTTGTGTGTCAAGATAAGGACAGGGAGAGATCATTCACCAATTACCATCACAGGCAAAACAGACTTGACTTGGGGAAATTAATTTAATTTATTGACAATCAAAATAAGTGTAACTAAAATCAAATCTTAAAACACCTTCTCCCCATCCCTCCCTTCTTCGCAGGCTCAACCTCACTTGGGGAATGGGGGTTGTGGTCAGTTCATCACATGTTGTTTTTCTGCTGCTCTTTCCTCCTCAGGGGGAGGACTCCTCACACTCTTCCCTTGCTCCAGTGTGGTGTCCCTCCCATGGGAAGCAGTCCTCCATGAACTTCTCCACCGCGAGTCCTTCCAATGGGCTGCAGTTCTTCATGAACTGCTCCAGTCTGCGTTGTTTCCATGGGGTGCCATTCTTCAGGAACAGACTGCTCCAACATCAGACCCCCGTGGGGTCACCAGTCCTGACAGCAAACCTGCTCCAGCATTTTTTCCCGCTTCTTAAATAAGTTATCACAGAGGTGCTACCACCATCGCTGACAGGCTCAGCCTTGGCCAATGGTGGGTCCATTTTGGAGCCGGCTGGCATTGTCTCTGTTGGACACAAGGAAAGCTTCTAGCAACTTTTCACAGAAGCCATCCCTGCAGTCCCCTCTGCTACCAAAAACTTGCCACACAAACTCAATACAGAACTCCACTTCTCCAAGGTCACTACAGCCAAGACTACTATTGATTACCATCTCCACAACCAGTTATTCCTTGCCTGTGAATTGCAGAACCAGCTGTGTGTCACACAGGGTTGGTCTACCCTGTATTTCTGTCACCTTCAGAAATCTGCTTGACTGCTTGCATCCCACTGTGTTGTCATTCCAGCAAGGAACAGGGAGGTCAAAATCTCCCCTAAGAGCCAGAGCCTGTGATATAGAAACTTCCAGGAATTGTTCTCCTTTTATGTCTTCTCTGAAATACTATTGATTTGAATAAATTGAATGAGAGGAGTCTGTCATTGCCCCTGCAAGAGAAGAAATTCAGATGATGAACTTCATCAATGTGTTGTGGTGAACAAGGCAGATTCTCAATGTGGAGTCCAGGCACTGCAGTCCTGACAAGTGCAGGCTTGAAAACTAGGTGGGTTAACCCTTTCAGCACGCGTGAGGGGCCTGAAGGTACAGTAAGTCTAAGACTGCAGGTAGATGGCTATAGCCTGCACTCTTGAATGCAACCACTTCACAGAAAGAGCACACAAGATCAAAGCCATGGCAGAGATGAATCTGGTGGCTTACATTCACCTTGAAAAGTCATAGCAATGACTAATGTTTAATTTACAGAACGGTAGTCAGACATATACTTAAAATATTCAGAATTCATGGTTTAAGTGGCAGAGCTTCTGCCCAGGCAGCAAAAACCAGTCATACAGTCAGCAGATCTGACCCTTTGCGTACTGCACTTCCAGTGAAGAGTATATGGACAGCAGTGGGAAGTCATTCAGCAGAAGATTTGCTAGCCTTAGTTATGAGTTTCATTCAATCTTAAACCTTGGTCATTTTAATAGCAAAAAGATACAGAAGTGCAGCAAGGAACGTTCCTAGGGCTTTCCTGGTTTCTGCAAGATTTCATTTAATTTCATTTTAAACCTTTGCCCCCCCCCCCCCAAAAAAAAAAAAAGCCTATATTCTTGGTCTAATTACAGTTCCTATAATGAGAACAACAACCAGTTCATGGGCTGGAAAACAGGTGCTGTGAACGGGGGGTCTGTACAGGAGACCAGGGAAAAAACAACACTGGCCTTTTAATGAGCTCTAGTTAATCTATCACATAGAGATACCTCATTCAGACACTTTCTGGGTCCATAAGAACTGCTGACAACATCTAAGAGGTATGCACTTTTTCTGATTACAGACAATATATTTATGACTGCATTAGCATGAAATAAACTTATTACACCTTTCCAGCACCATTATGCTTGAACAACCATGACTAAACTCCTAAACCTTAACTTGCTTATGTTGAGATAAACTCAGATCACTGTTGTGTAGATACACATCAGTGAGCTCTCAGACAGCTAGACCTGGACATAGAAACAGTACACTTACAACAGCATGATGCCAAGCTTCCATTTATTACTTTTTTTTCTGAAATCCAGGCTTATTGCTTAAGGATGATGCTCTGCTGGCTCATGCAGAGGTATTAGCTCACTCAAAAGTGGCACAAGACAACACTGTATAGTATAGAGTGATATGGAAATACAAAAAATAGCAAATTAAATCTCCAAATTTAAAGTGGAAGCTGCATTTTATTTGCAACTTCTACTTGTTAGGGGCTACCCACAGCTGTTCCAGCATGGCTAGGTACAAAAGCGTTGTGATAATGCTTTGATAAGGTACCACATTTTAACAATAAATAGCTTTCTGTTACAAATTACACTACACCTTGAGCTTAAAAATTTGGTTTGTTCTCGTAGGGATCATATTTTAAAAATCTAAATGATTGCAAATACATTAACTTATATCAGCTTTGAAGATGGTTTTATATTACTATTTCTTATCAGAATTGTAATAAACTGCAGGAGTCTGCACACCTGTTATAAGATTGCTCCATTGTTTTTCTACATGAGGAATGTTTACATTGATTAAGTTTGTAATTTTAATGCTGCGATTGTTTTAATCTTAATCTCAGCTTCGTTGCAAACGCAGTCTTGATAAATACTCATGTCAACAGCTGTAGTTTTTGTTATCAAGCAACTTTCTCAGTCATTGGTGAAAATATCTGTATGGGACAATATACAAATCTATGTATATTTAAGAACATGTATGTATGTATAAATATTTTGAAAATCATTGGTATTCCCAAAAGTTTATTCCTCAGGATAACTTTTCAGGTGGTTTCATTTATACCACCCTCTGAAGTAAAATATAACAGCAAGCTCAGAATTTACCCTGTTAAATTGTTCTATGATCTAAATATACCGAAGGAGAAAACTATCTTGTCAGCTAATAACGTGATGCTGGTTATTCTATAAATAACCACTAAATGCTAGAAAATTTAAGATCATAAAGTTTTATAATTATTGGGCACATTACTGCACTTGGAAATGTAAATAGGTATTATCTCAGCATCGAGTTGTAAATTTCATTTTCTATGAAGATGAATAGCACTGCCTGGATTTCATGGAATGGCACCCTTCTGGGGTATCATCTTGCAATTCTTTTTACTCTTTCCTTGCTGCTTGAAATTTTATTTGATTCATGTACAAAGTTCAAAGGTTTGGGTGCTTGAATCAAATCGTTTACCAGATGCCAAAAATTAAAAAAATTCTTTATTTTCACCAAAAGTTTTTCAAGGGTGTGTTGTTTTTTTCTGGGGCAAGGCATAGATTGTTGGCTGGAACGTTGGATGTTTCTGTAAGAAAAACATTGTTTTCTACCAGTCTCACTGAAAAGAAAGAACCTCCAGATGTGACCATTCCTCTGCAGCATTTTAAAAAATGCTTACTGAGTATCTTTTTGTTCCTTTCTTCTTCACATTTCTGACTTCTTTCTCAGTGTCCTTTTCTTCTCACCAATCAAAGAGCATCCTTTTTTGCTACTATAATTAATCTGTTTATTCTAAAGTCCTCCCAGCTGACTCCCACTTCAGTCTGGATTTCTCTTCATTATCCTCAATATTTCTTTCTTCTTCTCTGATAACAATTAAGTCTTCTTGACAGCTTCCAAATGTCGTGGGAATTGAGCCAGGTTTGCAACGGCATTTGTTGTCTCTTTTTTCTGGTCTCAACTTAAGCCTGCTGATGTTTTTGCCAGTCTCTTTTCCTCAGAGACTTGTTTGGTCAGATGTGTCAAAGACAAACCTTAGTATCTCCTGTCTGGTGAAGCCTCAGGGAATTTAACAAGTACTTTTAAATTTAAATATATATATATCATTAATTAGTATACACAATAAATATGCACTGCAGAAGCCAGGAATAACCATATTCAGAGGTGGCAGTTAATGAGAAATCTTGGTTATACCTACAATGACCCTTTAGTAAAAGAAAAGTGGATTAACAATCCCTACAGGGAAGAATTTTACGGAACTGGATCTATGTTTCTGATTCAGTCACTCTTCCAGCATACTCTAACAAGAAACTGAATGAGGGTATTCCAGGGCCTGTAGGACTTCAGTCCATTCTTCTGGAAGGCTAGTCACCTTTAGAGATGCCCTTTACATGATCTAGACAAGACCAGAGTTCACCCTGTCTTGTTGCAAGGACAGCAATACCACATCTCATACAGAGGGAAGGACAGATTTCAGGTAGATGCAGAATGGCCAGACAAAACATAACTCTTCCCTTCTCCCTTTCATGTCTATCTCTGGATAGACATGAGGAAAGAGGAGAAAGAGATACAAAGGAAAGAATACAGGAAGCCATATTGTTCCCCTTAATTTGTGACGAGAAATACAAAGGAATATTATAGAGCTACACCAAAAACTTGAATATTCTTTTAAATTGTTGTTATCATTTTGTGAGCAAAGCTTAGGAGTCTCTCAGTTTTGCTACAGCTGAAGAAAAAAGCCAAGGAAATGGAGTAATTCCAGCTAAACTCATATAAGTGTTAGATTCTACAAAGTTTTTGCTAGGCTTTTATTATCTGCTCATACATATATGTGGTTGCTTAGAGTGTCTCAGATTATATTCTTAGTTTTCTCTCAGCAAATGATAGAGTGAAGCAAATTTTAAACATTTTTCAACCTCACCAAGTAAACTCCAAGGATATTTCTTCCGGTCTTCCTAAACTGCCTATCTAGCATCTTTGAATACAAGCAACAGCATATATTTAATTTTACTAATATTGCAGGAGGCCAGCAGAGGCAAAATAACATTATGTCACCAGTTCTTTTCAACAGTTTTGTTATTCTGAAGAAGTCAAAGCATTTTAGAAACACTGTTTTAGTCTTGAAATAACTACTGCTTACCTCTGTTTAAAAGATGTATAAACTAAAATCCCACATGGTTTAGTGAGTTGTCTTGAATCAAACAATGAGTTAGAGAGAGCACTTAGGGCACCAGTTTATAACGGTGTCTGTATAAATAAGAAAATCTGGAATTACCAAATAAATCACAGTGGTTAAATGGCAGTCAGAAATTAAGTGGAGAAATGGAGCTGGGGATGATTCAAGCTTTGATTCTGTCTTTTCAGCAGATGGGGAGACTGCAGAGGGGGCAGCAGTTCTCCAGCATGTTTGTAGCACATTTCCCCATGGCACTGAATCCCAGCCCTGGATACATACACTCAGACCCATCGCTTAGCAGGCTGGGAGGCAGGTAGTGGTCTTCACCTCAGTTTGCTGTGTGGACGTACTAGGGAAGTTAGCCAGAAGGTGACTGCTAAAGAAACTACAGAAGCAGTACTACAGAATAGAAAAATGTAAGATAAATATAAATTATCCTTTGTATCCTCATTTCTGATTATTATTTTTTTATGCACTAATCAAACCTAGTTTGGAATCAAAAGTATTGGGAAAAGCAGAACATGAAAACCAAATAACTGTAATTAAACTTTTCTCAGTTTTGCCAGCAGGAAGACCCATTTTTTTTTAAATTCAAGTTTCTTTCCTTGCCAATTTAAATTTTTCTGAATTTTCCATAGACTTGCTTTTCCCTTATGAAATATTTATTATAGAGTATACTAAATACTAAGCTGGAATTCATTCTGATATGAACAAAAAAAAAACAAAAAAGAAAGAAAGAAAGAAAGAAAAAGAGAGAAAGAAAATTAAAGTAAGAAAAAGAAAGAAGACAGGGAGAGAGAGGAAGGACAAACACAGCTCCCAAAATCTTTCTACAATTGTTTGCAAAGTTACTTCCAATTTTATGCATTTAAAATTCACCCTAATCCATCAGGTGACCACCTTCTGAAAACTAATGTGTATCTATTTGTCAGCACATCCATTTTTTAGGACATCCATTTATATTATATAGACTATGCATAAGCTAGCATAATGCAAGTTTTTTTCTTGTATCACTACCAGTTTCTTCCACAGCAGTACCAGTTCACATAAGAATGACAGCTGGAACACAGCTGTCAGACTAAAGATGTTTGGTTTGTCTAGTTGTGACAGTGAGAAACCCAGAGAATCTGCTATTTCATGAACGGTACAAACATCCCAGCTATTTTTAACCTATGTCACCATGATCAAAAATAAAACTTACACGAAACACAGCGTGAACCAAGCTGCTTTGGATCTACTTCAAAAATTGCACCCCTTGGGGTTTCTGTTAACATCTCAGGCAATGGGGTAGAGCTTGAAGGCACAGGGACAGAATCAGCTACCTACAAAATAACTGATCATATTCACCTCATATGCTCAAAGCTAGAATCAACTAAAGGTCTTGTCTACTGTAACCAATGGCTATCTGAGTTTCCTCTTTTCTGACAAGTTATTTTAAGCGATGAGGACAACTTAAGAGACTAAGTGCTGTGCTACATGAAAGCCCAGAAAACCATTCTCATGCTGTTGGGTAGTGTAACAGCTTATACTTGTTTTCATACAGTGCCATCCTCTATCATGATCCCATGGCACATGATTAACAAAACCATTCTCCATTCCTCCACAAAGTTTTTATTATTGTATATTTTCTGTTTCCTGAAAGAAATTCAATGAGAAGAAAAAAAAAAATAAGCTAAAATTCCAGAACACAAAATGCAGCAAAGAGTTACGAGGAATAGAAACAAATCTTTGTTTCTTAAAATACTCTCTGAAATAATCTAATTGGTAGTATATCTCTAGATTACAATGAGTCAGAAAAAACAGCTATTTTTAAATGTAAGGAACTGCGATTTCTTTGCATTTATATTCCGTGGCACTTGCAGTAAATCCAGAGTAAGACACTGAGCTTGGTAGCATTGCAGAAAGCCTATCCTCATGGTTAGAGAGAGTCGAATCAAGCTGAACAAGTTTAAGGATTTATAGCGTAGTCACTGCATTTATTTTATTAGATAGTTTGAGAGGCTTTCTTGCTTCGTTCAGTTTTTTATAACTATGTCCTTTGTAAACTGCAGTCAGTTCTTTGGTTTTATATTTATATAGGACCTTATTTAAAACACCCTTGCCAAAATCTCAAAACACAATGTTCGTCCTGTGAGTACTGACACAGTGTTGTAACCAATGCTACAGGCACAATAACACTGCTGGAAACATTAATGGAGGACACATGTAATACCTTTTCTCCCCTTAGGCTTACATAGATATTGTAAGAAATATATCATTGTTGATTTACAGGACAACTGCATAGCTTCCAAAATCCTATCAATTCTGCCCAGAAAGTGTCACAGAAGCACTTTCAAAGAGTCATTTAGCAATGCATCAATTTCTCTAACAAAGAATGTATTTTTAATGACATATCACATTTTTTTGACAATGGTTTTTCATGTTCATTTATTTTAATTATGCTGTATATTTGTTAAAAGATCATTCCCAAGTCCATGATGAAAAGACTTATCTTTAAAATTAATCAATTCCATTAAAAAAACCCAGCACCAATAGTAAATGATGTTACTGAAATTCAAGTATAAGGTGAAATGCTCTGAAGACATTTTAATCATGACGAGGGGAAAGCCTGTGTGACTCCTTTTGTGAAATGTGGTGTTCAGCTTTTGCTCAACTGCATCCAAACTTCAAGGTCTTTCTGCACTACTCTAACTAAGCATTTATTTACAAAAGACCTGGCTAGGATTGTGGCATTCAACTGCGATAGCCTTTTTTTAACGCTTAGCTTCATCATTTTCATGAGTCCAGTTGTCCTGTGTAAATTTACCGCTCCGTTTGTCTCTTGTAACATCTTCTGTGCTGGATCTTGGTGGGCACGAGTGCATTAGAGAATACAAGTTCAATTGTGCCGAGTGGTGAAACTCAGAAGCCGATTTTTGAGTTTTTAGTAAATATCCAAGTGGGTCCCCGACATCTGAGGGACCAGAGTGAAGAGTGAGGATCCATGCATTAGGTCCTTGGTAAAATGATTTTAATGATGCATTAGAATGAATGCCCTGAAAGAGACAGCTAAAAATGAAACATGAAGGATGTATGCAAAAAAACATGAGGTTTTATGGTGAGTTGGTTGACATATGGTAAGTTGACATATTTACTGTAACTGAAATGAAAATTAAAGATATACTGGAAAAAATGTTACAAAATCTTAAAAACAGACATTCTTTACTCTGCACAAGTTGAAGTGTTAGTCACAACAGGAGCAGAGAAACTACAGAATTACATTACTAGGATGATCCTTTCCTTGTTGAATTAAAACAAAAGATTATTTGAAATATCAGATCGGGGTGTTATCAATGCATTTTTTCAAACAGTAAGGGTTACTCTGTATCCTGTCTTTGAGGAAAATAGACTAAGATACTAAATTTAAAACAAATAGTGTGTGAAATGGCCTTAATTTAGGGAATTAAGTTAATTCTTTTCAGTAAATTTGATTAAATCAAATACATGGATTCAATATGGTTTAACCAATGAAGCTTAGATTCATATCTTTAACTAATTCAGGCTGCATTCCTTGAATGTCATATGTAGGAAAGTTGTAACTGGTGCTGACTGAGGCCTGAGAATGAAACAAAAATACTAACTGCCCTTGGTATAATAATGAATGTTCTTTTTGTTTCTTCTGTTGCATGTTCCCACTATTTTTAAAGTTAAAAGGTAAGTGCTTCCTTTTCTGTCAGACCTGGAGGCATTTTTTTTTTTTTTGTACTTGACTGGTTCATAGTACAGACTGAAGGCTGTTCCAGGGCAGTTGCATAACCTCCCACTAAAAGACATACTGCCTATTATTTTGCCTAAGGTATTGAAACAATTGTGCTGGTTTTGGCTGGGATAGAGTTAATTTTCTACATAGTAGCTAGTGTGGGGCTATATTTTGGATTTGTGCTAAAAACAATGTTGATAATACAGAGATGTTTTCGTTATTGCTGAGCAGGGCTTACACAGAGCCAAGGCCTTTTCTGCCTCTCACACCACCCCAGCAGCGAGCAGGCTGGGGGTGCACGGGGAGCTGGGAGGGGACACAGCCAGGACAGCTGACCCAGGCTGGCCACAGGGATATTCCACACCATATGATGTCATGCTCAGCATAGAAAGCTTCATGTTCAGCATATAAAGCTGGGGGAAGAAGAAGGGGGAGACATTCGGAGTTATGGTGTTTGTCTTCCCGAGTAACCGTTACGTGTGACGGAGCCCTGCTTCCCTGGAGATTGCTGAACACCTGACTGCCCATGGGAAGTAATGAATTAATTCCTTGTTTTGCTTTGCTTACACACGCAGCTTTTGCTTTACCTATTAAACTTTCTTTATCTCACCTCATGATTTTTCTCATGCTTACTCTTCTGATTCCCTCCCTCATCCCATCGGGGGAAAGTGATCAAGTGGCTGTGTGGTGCTTAGTTGCTGGCTGGGGGTAAACCACAATATCAGGTCAGGTTTGTAGTCATGCTCTTTCTGCCAGCTCTGGCTGAAAGAAAAAAAAGAAGTGAGAAATGTTTTTATATTTGCTATAGAACATACTAAATGCTTTATGTTAATCACACTCTCTTAAGAGTCTAATTACTACATTTACAGGTCTGTGCAGTTATGTGAATTCACTGCTTCATTTAAGGATTATTGTTACCACATAGATTTCAAAAATCTTTATAGATCAAAATTTATTTTTGTTGGACAAGTATTATAGTCATATTATAAAATTGATGTTAAGTCACTCAGAAGATAGTAAAAAGGTGTTATTTGAGCTTTTTTTCTTAAATATTTAAGTGATGATAAAGGAGAAAGAGTAAGCATTGTATCAACTACATTTGAAAGAACTAAGACAAGTTCTGACGGGTGAAGCTTGAAATTACTTAAAGAAAAGCACTAGAAATAATATCATGTGGAAAACAGGAAACAATATTCAGGCTTGGTTTTCAATGAGTCCTTCGTCTCTCCAATCTCTCCCCATGTCTGTATTTGCTGTTTAGCATGGGCCAGGAGAGAATTCAAAACTTGATTATGACTTTATTAGTTAATTAGACTGGTCTGAGAACAAACCTTTCTCGTGACTGCTTATGTGACCTGGAAGAGATTTGTAAGGGTGTGGAAATTGGAGAGATCTTTTGATTCAAGTATTTTTGGTGGAGAAATTTGCACTAAGGCCAGTGTACCTGTCCATTATTTCTGGCTACAATGATTACTGCTGTCGTTGTTAGTATAATGAAAAACCAAAATTGATAAAATTAGCCTGTGTTTAAGAACTAGGCTCTGTGCCCGAGGATTATAACACATCACAAAGTTTTGCCAGTTCTGGTCTCAAATCAGACTCTCGAAACTGTCCACCTTGTTTTGGTCTCCTGTGCTGCAGAACATGTAAGCACTTGGTCAGGTGTGGAAAACACACAGAGTGCACACTAAATTATACTAAATTGCTAATATTGGCCAGGCGGCTAGGTATACCAGTGAGTATAGTTTATTTACGTAAGGTAGGAGGTCTTCTCAGATATGATAGAACCTGTAAGCTCTAGAGGATGCTCTTCAGCTGCCATCAGAGTCACAACCCATGTTTACTGTACCTGCATGAAGCTTCAGTGGCCGTACAAGTAAATATATCAGTCCTAGTAAGAGATCCCTGGCCACAAGACCACTTGGTTTAGTGTGTCTCAGATCAATACGACTGAGATATTTACCTCAATCTAGAGCACAATACACAGCATAATGTATAATTACCATCTTAGATATGTTTTCTGTTCAAAGCATTTAAAATAGAGAAGTGTGTCATAGGCAACTAGAGTGGATTTTATGACATGAAACTGGGAGTATGGTTTGCATATACTGTGTGCTGGCATTTGAGCATATGGAAGTTCTTGAGGCTGCAAAGCCTTCTCAGATAGTGCTGGAGGACTATATTGGACATCTGCTGTGTCTTTGTCCACATTTTTAATTAGAGATTCCTGGAATGATCTATCTTCCAGACAATGTCCGGGCTTTTTGTCCTACAGAAAGCTAGCTAAAATACTAGCAAAAAAAGAACCAAAAAGCAAAATAATCATTCTACAATGTGGACAAAAGGAGATCCAGTGTTCAAGCTATCTCCTTGATCCTCTTTTATTTTGCAACATAGACATAGTCTCTCTGTATAGGCAGTAATTTGGCTTATTAAAGTGATCACAGGACACTCCTGTAAGAACTTATACATATCTAGATACAGTTGGGATTGTGCATGATAATGATATAGGAGTAACAGGGATTATTCTGTAGTCCAGCCTCTTCTATCATGAATAATATCTCCTAAATCCTTTATAAATATGCCTATCTCCATCACAAAACTAGATAGCAAGGACAAAGTATCTCCTTTTTTAAAACTATGGAAAATTATCATTTTGAAATTGAGAATTATTTGCATTCCTCTCCAAGCTTCACATAACCCATGAACAGTTTTTTAGCTGTTAATTTCTGTGCAACTATCGCTTATTTTCCTTGAATTACATTTTACAACCGTGGTCAGAAAATGTGTTTGCCTGGTGACAGTTCAAATGATGTTTAGCTTGTGAGAATTGTCACTGAACGCTACCGCGCAGGGCTGATGTATTTCCTGCTTATGTACATATTTTGGTGAGCACTTCTTGTTTTAGTGCGTAGTAATGCCAGACTTGATACTAGCACTGCACTTTGCATAAGAGGGAAATAATGCTCAGAAAGATTTTCCTGAGGTTTATAAAGTTTTTATGGGGTGGACCCCATACTGCCAAGGTAGCAGACGCCCCTTGCACACTGATTGCCTGGTTGGTCTTGTAACATCAGAGCACCACTGTAAGAAAAATGAGACATTTCATATTTTTTTAAAGAATGCTACAATCTTTTGTAACATGGATACGAATGTATAAACAGAATAAATGTCTGAAAAAGACAAATTGAATCTGCCTCTTCTGTTCAAATTTAGTTTCTTGGAACAGTAGGACACATAGCACATAAATTGAGCAGACTACTTACCAGACAGGAAAGTAGAAAGTTCATATGTAACCGTGACATTTTCAGAATGAAAAAGCTTAGTATGCACAGCAGCTCCACATCTACATTGTGCATTCGGTGGCAAGAGGACATATGGAAAAAAAAAGAAATGTCATTGCATTAGTCACTGAATTAATGCTGTGGCTGCCTGTTACTATTAAGGTTATGACTTATACAGGACAAACTCTTCATTCTTTTTGTTTATCAGCACTAGCTATTTACATGTCTTGTCTTTAACTTTCTTGATGGCAGATATGTTTTCTCTAGACTTTCACATTTATCTGTCTAAGCAGAGCTAAAGAAGCAGTCACTTCAAATAATAAACACAACATTTCTATGTGCAAGAAACTATACTCAGTTCATGTTTGATCTAAAGTGTAAGAGATTTGGAGAATACACCCTTTGCTATGGAAGATACTGCATTTCGGGCTTATGGGTACATTAGTAATAGCAGCTAATAGACCAGGCAGTTTAAACTATATTTCAAATTAAGGAGGTATATTGATTGCAGTATGTATAAGTTTGAGGAAACTTCTTAGATTTTAAGCAGAACATTGACACATTTTATGACACTTTCTCATGATTTTCTACTTTCTGTTCACGGAAACTTTACTACAAATCTTATCTTTCAGTTATATAAAATAAAACTTCCCAGGTCACCTCTTTAGTCATTTAAAATTCAGTACTGTCACAGTTCTCTGAAATAACTCTTGTTCCTTTACTTTTCCATACAGCAGTATACCTGTGATACAGCAGACATCTAGTATTGATATTTTTATATCCATATTGATTGACAAGTTTAATTATCTTTTTAAAAATGTTTGGGAGAAAATTGATCATGTGATGTATGGTACTTATCTTAATCATTATGTCTTTAAATCTAAATAAAGCATATATCTCAATTTTTTTGAACCAAAATAACATGTTAGCACATTTTATTGATTCTACTAAGCAGCATTTATGTCAGCAATTGCTTTAAGTGGATTTATCATGTAGGCCAGATTCAGGATAGGTAAAAGTTGCAAAATCACTTACCACTGGACTTAGCACTTCATTTCTAAAACCTTGCCAGTGTTGCAGAAAAAAATGAAGATATGGCACTGTATTTAGTATTTGATAAATACTAAATCACAGGTGCTTTATTTCTTCCTTTCTACTATGAAATAAAACTATACAACCTTTTCACAAATGTGGGGAAAAAAAATTCCAAGTTAAAAAAAAAAAGTTAGAACTCAAATTTTCACATGATCACACTTGCTAGCAATTTACAGACTAGTCACCAAACCAGCATACAGTCATACAACTATTATGACACAAATGAAGCTTTGTATTGAGTTGTGCAGAGTCTAGGAGGAACATGAGCAGGCAGTATAGTAACAAGAAGTAGGTTCAAAGTCCTGAGCTCAGGCAGTGGCTCAGATAGCCAGTCAGTTTTCTCATCGTGAGAAAACAGAGCTTGCAAGAGTCTGCATTTATCTGTCAACTTAATATGGGACTGCAGAAATGTAGGTCCTGTGCAAGCAGGGGCTAGTATCTAGGCTACAAAGCTCATCAACAGTAAGCAACGATGTGCCCAAACTCCACCTGGATCCAGCTGTAGTGAGTGAAACCAAATCCACTGGGGGCATTCAGGGTGCATTTGTCAGCAGCAATTGCCTGTGGAGTGGTTGGTCATCAGTGGGAAGACAGGTGAGTCTCAGCCTGGGTAGCAACCCCGGAGTTAGAGCACTTCTGGGAAACACTTCAGGCGCTGCCAGTCTAAAATCCAGAACCCTCTTTGCTTAGAGGGCTGTGTTATCTTCCCCTTCCCCTTTTCTTTCTGCTCTTCTCTTAAATTCCATTTCCTATTGCTTTTCAGTCACTCTCCTGAGTGTGCAGGAGTCTTACAAAGTCAGTGGATAGAGAGAAACACCTTATTAAAGCCTCCTCAGATGCTGTGGAGGCTGGGGATATGTCTCTCTCCACTCACTAAAGGAAGGTGCTCTGAATCATCCTGCCAAGCAGACAGCAAGTCTTTAAATATTACGAGGCCTAAAGTACCCCTAATAGAAAATGTGAATGTAAACAGAGAAACTAACAGTGTGGCCCCATTTTTAAACCAGAAATCTGGACCAGATAATAGAACCAAATTAAGAGCAAGACCATTTTAACTTGCCTTCTCCAGCTCATCAAAACAGCTTTGCAGGATTTTCTTATCACACATGGCATGCATTTTCTTCCTGTAAGCAGTAAGCTTTTCCACAAGCTTTATTTTGGCTCTGCAGGTTTATAGCACTAGCCACAAATGCATAACCCACTTTTTAATCTATGCTTATTACAACCTCTAAAAAAGTGAGCAATTCACCGAAGAAATTAAGTTATGGACAAGATTCTGAATATCAGCATGAATATATTACAACTCTACATCTAACCAAAGCTTTGTGCAGTAATTAAAAGGAACAAAATAAATAGTGTAATTCAGTTCAAGGAAAGTCAGTTTACATTGTTAGGGTTTGGTTGGTTTTTTTCTAAACTAACATCATGACATGTTTTATAATTGCACTTTAGTCATTCTGCTGTGCTTGTGTTTTAACCAGCTTGCACAACTGCTAAACAATTACATTGTCTTCAGCAACATGTTGAAGGTGTTAAAGCTTCACTGTATTAGGTAAAAAGAGAATGTGTCCGGCTGCAGTACTGAGGTAAGAATTCTCTTCCATTGATGTACACAGTGGTGTCAGAGAAGATTCCAGGTTTTTAAGACAGATGTAGACAAACCTGTATAATATAAAGAGACGCTTAAGCTCCGAGCCTGGTTCTTCAGCAGAGAGATCTGCTGTGGCCACATTGGAAAGTAGCAGATCTGGGAACAGCTGTGTTAAGGTAGGAATAAGTGAAGCTGCAGTGTCTCTGTTCTCTTGAAACTCCCTCAAAAATGCTTAAGATGAAAAAAGCATCAGTCATTTCTACAACTGAGGCAGGGAGGGTGGAGGCTGAGTCCGTGGAGAGGCAGGGGCTCTCCTGTGCCTGGTCAGGGGCAGACCACTCCACCAGGAGAGGCATGAGAAGCAGAGTTTTTCAGAGTGATACCTGCAGTGGGGAGCAGGACCCAACAAAAACAATTTTTAACAGTTGGTGTGGGAGCTTTACCCATAATTTCAACATACAGTCTGCCAAACCAGCTCTCAACATGGTTCTTTCCTAAACTCATAATCAGACAAGTTAGTTGTAATAAGAAATGCATGCTTGGGTATGAAATATTCAGCCTACCATTTTAAACACCTCAGGGATAACAATAGAAACACACTGAAGAAAACACTGGTACTGAAACCACTGGACTTCTGAATTACCCATGAAATGATAAATGGCTCCCAGAATTTTTTTCCAGGCAATTACCAAGCATATTTCTATGTGGAAGAGGAGGGATAAAACCTTTGGGCAGTGAAAGCTTTAAATGGCAGAAGCTATAATAGACAAACCTTTATGTGCCAGGAGTTGCATACAATTTCCTGTGCAACAACAGCTGAACATAAAGTGTTATGTGCTGCTTATGCACAGTTGTACATAAATAACACGGGTTCATGCAGAGCTTCATATAATGAAGTTTATGTGCAAGATCTTTCCAACTGACTAACTTTTTGTGCATGTATTTGTAATGAATTGAGCTGCCAAAAATAACCTGAAAGGCAATTAAAAAAGAAAAGCAAATGAAAAGCCATGCTATATGTTAACATAATACAATTCAGAAGAGTAAAATTTTGTAAAATTTCATGTCAGAATGTATCCAGCTTTTATTAAAAATCTTCTGTGCTCAGTGTTAATCACACTTTGTAACACTTCTTGGTTACACAACCACCAAGAGGGAAACTCCATTCTGGGGTTTCTGAGGAATCTCAACAAAGAATTCTTGAAGATTTGTGCAGAGAGTTGGGAGCTTCTTTATTCCATCCTAACATAGTTTATTCCATCATCTAGGTGCACCCTCTGGAGTCAGGCCTATATTTGATTAAAGTCTTTATAAACTAAAAAAAGGGAAGTTCAGCAGTAATAACTCCACCTGACCTATACTTCATACAGAAACTTACATGTCCAAGTTCA
>NW_010559684.1:0-8106 GCF_000687285.1 Phaethon lepturus
TTCCAACCTTAGTGATTTTGTGTGATTCTGTAGAAAAATTTGTATTCTTTTATGTGGATGGAAACTGATAATTTTGGCACTATTGCAGGAGACGGGACAACTCCTCCTGTGAATGATTATTTACATGGGTGGAAGTATAATAGGAAGAAGGACCGAGGATTTCCTTTGACCCTTCAGAAAGCCTCTATAATCTAAAGGACAAGGAACTCTCTCACAGAAAATCAAATTTGACTCTGCTTCTTTCTGTGATGGGTGAGGACTTCAGGTCCTCTGCTATTGTCAGAAGCAGGACAGCAATTCATGCTAATCTTCCAGTGTGGTGAAAATCTTGCCTTCTGATTTCTAAATCTTAAAGATGTACTTCAGTCATATTTTCAAGTGATTATTCTCAATATTGAGAGCTGAGAACATTATTTGAAAAGTGATATAGAGATTTTTACTAACTCATATGATTCCAAGAGATAAAATCTGCCCCTGCCAAAAAAATCTGCCCAGTAACAAGAGTTACAGTGAACACTGAGCTATCTCTGCATACAAGCTTTCAAAGTTTTCTCATGGGTCTAAGTAAAAGTTGTCTTAAATTTATCAGAAGATGAAGAAGGAAATTCTAATTATAATTTTAAAGTATATGTTTTCTTTTAAATTTGTACTTGAAATCTTAATTTTGAAAATTGAGTGTTTCAGCTATGCAATGCATTTTATGAATGACCTTACTGATGTATTAGGAATCATGCACTGTAAAAAGTTTCTTCAAAATAACTCATAAAGTTCTCTTTTTTAATATAGATTTGTACAGAGTGCACTCTGTGGTAACCATACAATAAATAAAAAATCCTCCCAACAAATAAATAATAATAAACATCACTCATGGTGTTCTCTGAACCTCTAAAGCACTCTGGCCTATAACAATCCTTTTTCCTCTGGCAACTGTTGCTCTAGTGATGCATTTCAACACACTGAAGGAACAGCTTACTCTTTTGATATGTTTTTTGTAATATCCAGGATTGTTACTGCTTCAGTGGTGTATTATTGTAATACTTTATCAAAACAATGCCTGCCAGGAATTTTTGTCCCAAGACAAATTTTATATAGTTCTTTTAAATGACAAGAAATAAAGCCCAGTTTATAGAATTTCTCGGCTATCCTTACATAATCATGGATGCCACGGAGTCACTGTGGCTAGCAGCCTTTCGCTAGGTTATTTTATCACTTCATAATAAAGAGGCAACCCAATTTTACAGAAGAGTCACTGAGGAAAAGAGGCTAAATCCTTAAAGTCTGGGAAGCGTTCTGAGATCTCAGATTCCCAAGGTTTTTTAAGAAGGTGAAAATGAGAATAACCACATTGGTTTTCTTTTTCTTATCAAAAAGATTCTTCAGGAAGGATAAGGTTTTGCCCTAGGACTCTTCCAAATCCATCTGTTTTTGGCATAGGGAATTGCTTACCTGGACGTGGTTTCTGTGCTTTTAGGGACCATCAGCAGGTTTTTCTTCCACACAATTGAATATTGTCCCTTTGAACGTGTTGAAACTTTTATTATCCATAACCTCCTTTGGAAAGGAGTTACACAGGTCTTCTCTCAACTAGTCTTCTAATGGTGTGAAAAGCAAACTCCTACCGCATGTTTTGAACAACCAATCCTTATTTATCATCATCAAAACCTTCAAAATTTTGTAGGGCTCTGTCATAGCCCCCTACACCATCCCTTTTCCAAAGTGAAAAGTGTTAGCTCAATTCATGATAACACCAGTAGAAAACACACTGTAGTTTCACTGTACCATTCTGTGAATCCTTTAACCGGATCTCATTGCTATTGTGATGAGGGCAGTAGAGATATACACCATACTCAAGGCATGGTTGAACCACCTCTGTTTCAAAATGTCTAAATAAATTTTCTGTTTCATCCTCTATTATTTCCTAATGATTTCTAGCATTAGATTTGCTTTTTTTGACCGCTACTGAGCACTGAGCTGACATTTCCATAAAACTTTCTGTCATAACCCCTAGGTCTCATACAGAATGGTAACGATCATCTTGAAATAGTGGCATTTAAGAACCTACATTTAACCTGCATTCAAATCATAAAATACATAACCTATATGAAAATCTAAGTGGGGAAAGTTTTCACTGGTAAAAACTCTAGAGGCACCACTGGCACCTGAGGTTGTTCCACTGCACATGTCAAGAGGTATCAGCATTTTGGCTAGCCCAAGCATCTTAGGGGCCTAAATTCATTTGGATTCTGGATGTTAGGCTAATCGACCACTATCTTAGCTGAGGGATTTACTCATATACTAAGAGGAAGATATTGAATTCAGCACAAGGTAGAGAGTCCAATTTTACCAAAAAAAAAAAAAACCCAAGCAAAACTCTGAGTAGTAACACTTTTCCTAAAATAAGTATAAGCAATGATTAGCCAGGAATTGGAGAGCAGGGTATTAATATCTCCTCACCTTCAGGTGTCCAACTCTACATTTTCCTCAGGAAAATGATCTAACACTTAAGAAGAGGCTGAGCTACTGCGAGTGACCAATTGTGTATGCATTTCTCTCCCCCCTTACTGTTGGATATGATCTATTATGTATGTGCAAAATAAATTAAAAAAAATAATGAAAATATACGCATATGTATGTATATACCCACCCATGCATATATACATGCATATCTATCTCTATATTCATCAGATGAGAAATGGATACTACAGACCAGTGGAAATCTCTCCAATCTGAAATAAAAAGAAACTCTCTTGCTTCCCCAAAAGAGTAGTCCAGTGATGTGCACAACTGTGTGTAACACATTTAAATCTAACCTCAGCAGGTGGCTTTTCATGGCTACTCTAAGTGTATTCCAGAGGCTTAGAACTTCTGCAGGCACACAAGGGACTGAAATACACTGCAGCAGATACAGCTAGGGCCTGAGATCAAAGGAGCTGCTGTATTAAAAATCCAGAAGCAAAGTTCAAAGTAGTCCTCAGTTCCCATAGCATAGCCACTACGATCTGTCCATTTTATGCAACATATGGAAACATATAGGTATAGATCATAGAATCATAGAATCTTTGGGTTGGAAAAGGTCATCTAGTCCAAACCCCACCCAATTAACAGGGACACCTTCAACTAGATCATGTTGCTCAGAGCCCCGTCCAACCTGACCTGAGATGTTTCCCGAAATGGGGCATCTACCACCTCTCTGGGCAACCTGGGCCAGTGTTTCAGCACCCTCGTTGTGAAAAATTGCTTCCTTATATCTAGTCAGAATCTGCCTTCTTTTAGTCTAAAACCTTTACCCCTTGTCCTGTAACAACAGGCCCTGCTAAAAAGCCTGTCCCCATCTTTCTCCTAAGCCCCTTTCAGTCCCGGCAGCTGCAATAAGGTCTCCCCGGAGCCTTCTCTGCTCCAGGCTGAACAATGCCAACTCTCTCAGCCTCCCAGGGGAGGTGTTCCAGCCCTCTGATCATCTTCATGGACCTCCTCCAGACTCCCTCCAACAGGTCCATGTTCTTATGCTGGAGGCCCCAGAGCTGGACGCAGCACTGCAGGGGGGTCTCCCCAGAGTGGGGCAGAGGAGCAGAATCCCCTCCTTTGACCTGCTGGCCACGGTGCTTTGGATGCAGCCCAGGACACGGTTGGCCTCCTGGGCTGGGAGTGCACATTGCTGGCTACTGTCTAGCTTTTCATCCCCCAGTGCCCCCAAGTTCCTCTCGGCAGGGCTGCTCTCCATCCCTTCACCCCCAGCCTGGGCTGATACCGGGGGTTGCCCCAACCCAGGTGCAGGACCCAACACTTGGCCTTGTTGAACCCCATGAGGTTCACATGGGCCCATTCCTCAAGCTTGTCCAGGTCCCTCTGGATGGCATCCCGTCCCTCAGGCATGTCAACCGCACCACTCAGCTTGGTGTTGTCTGCAAACCTGCTGAGGATGCACTTGGTCCCACAATCTATGTCATTGATGAATATATTAAAGAGTACTGGTCCCAGTACAGACCCCTGAAGGACACTGCTCATCACTGATCTCCATCTGGACATTGAGCCATTGATCACTACCCTCTGGGTGTGACAATCTAACCAATTCCTCATCCATCAAATAGTCCACCCATCATGTCTCTCCAGTTGAGAGAGAAGGATGTTGTGGGGGACCATGTCAAAGGCCTTACAGAATCCAGACTACAACTGTAGCTCTTCACATCTCCACTGATGTGGTCACTCCATCATAGAAGGCCACTAGGTTGTTCAGGCAGGACTTGCCCTTGGAAAAGCCATGCTGACTGTCTCGAATCACCTCCCTGTCCTCCATGTGCCTCAGCATAGTTTCTAGGAGGATCTGTTCCATGATCTTCTCAGGCATAGAAGTGAGGCTGAGGGGTAGGTAGCTCCCAGGGTCCTCCTTGCTACCTTTTTTAAAGATGGGTGCAATGTTTCCCTTTTTCCAATCTCCAGGAACTTCACCTGACTGCCGGCACTTTTCGAATATCATGGAGAGTGGCTTGGCAACTACATCAGCCAGTTCCCTCAGGACTCTGGGGTGCATCTCATCAGGTCCCATAGACTTGTGCATGTTCAGGTTCCTCAGGTGGTCTCGAGCCTCATCTTCTGTTACACTGGGAGGGACGTTGCTCCTCCAGTCCCCATCTTACAGGCCTCCCACCCTTGAGAGGTGTGGGAAGAGACACTGCCAGTGAAGACTGAGGCAACATATAAGTATAGGGACGTATGGCTGTAGCTATAGCTGGGTACAAATACAGATATAAACATATGCTGAGTTTTGTTGCAAGTATTCTTGGAGAATAAACATGGACCAAATTACCCTGTCAGACTGCTTGAAAGAGCTTTTGAAAATATCCAAGAGCTATGAATTATGCCTGTTTGTCCTCAAGGTGTTATTGGTACACCCTGATATTGCAACCTATAGGTCAAAGGCTGGTGATTAGATTCACCCATCTTAATGTTATACTTCCTCTAACATAATGGAAAGGACTTAAGAGGAACAGGTTCCTCCACAGGGTGAGTCATGCCGTAGATGGAAGAATTTAACCTTGAAGGAAACAATTTCTTTCCTTTGATGGAACCAGGCATAAATGTGTTTCTCAGTGAGCAGTTCCCTGCAGTTAGACTCCACTCCACACTGACTAGCTTCCAGTAGCAACTGGTACCAGGGCTGATGATAAAAATGGGTAAAATAGCATGAATATTGATTTTAGGACAACATCATCAAAGCAAACACAATTTTGAAAAAACTGAGGACCCCAAAATCAATAGTAAAGAAGTCATGGGTAAGACTGTGGGAGTGCGTGGATACAGCATCTGTAAATCTTCACATCGCTTTTGAATACCTGTCTAAAATGTGCTTTAGTTACAAACAATGAATGGATTCAATACAAATATAATGGGATAAAATGTTATGGCCTATGATGTACAGGAGGTCAGACTAGCTGCTTTAATGCCTTTATGGCATTAATCTATGTATATATGAATCTATGAAAAATAAATCAATATTAGTGTGAAATGCTACATAACTACTACCATTGATCAGCCAATTTCTGTTGTAAATGTCTTTTCAGTTTTGCATTTTCTTTGTGGAGCGATTTCTCCTGATGCATTGTAACTAAGTCACTTTTCTACTTCTAGCAAGTACATTCATAATTGCCTCCTAGTACTTTTCTGAGGATCTGGTAGTCTTACCATTGAGTTTAATGGGGTCTAAGAAAGGCTGACGATGAGACCTTTTAGAAATCATGCCCTTAATCAACTAATGTTTCTGAAGTCATTTAAGTGTGCGTGTACATGTGGTTATGAATGAGATTCTTTAAGACACTAGGACACCTGCTTGGCTATCTTTCCTCATCTTTTTTTTTCTTTTCTTTCTTCATTTTTTCTTTAAAAGTTTGAAAAGTGAAATTCAGGCAGGGCTGCTGAGTTTTAACTTGCTTCTGACATGCATGATAGCTCAGACTGTCAAGTGACAACACTTGAAAAATATTACCTGAACAAACCATGGTCAAATATTTAAAGAACTGTAAAGTTTCGCTGCATGTGACTATATCTCGATAGTGGGTTAATATTATCAGGATATACTTTGCTACTTCCTAATACATATGTGCATATATGTGTATACATATATATATTTCTATGTATTTTCAGGTATTTTCAGCTGATGTATGCAAGTGTACCTTATAGATACTTAGGGCCAAACCCACTAGTTTTATAACTTTTAAGATCAGTTAGTGTTTCAAATCACCAAAATGATTACAAAGATCCTAACCTGAGCCATTTAGAACCTGCCTTAAAAGAAGTGCAGCTATATAACTATTAGCAACATGACTGTTTACTTTGCTTCTACTTATAAGATGCAGCAATCTCCTGCAGGACGATGTAGTGGTAATCTCTATTTTCCCACATTCCAGCACAGCTACTTTTCATTCTTTTGAATGGCATCCTCCCAATATTTTGGACCTTCTTGGTACAAAAGTTTATATCTAATTAAGACCACTGAACTGCAAAATAATGTCGACACAGGTTCATTCACGCCTGGAAACCGCATAAACTGAGATTCTCAAAAGTCTTATGGACAACACAAGCTTCCAATCCTGGTACAATATCAGCACCAACACTTAAGCCAGCTGCTTCAGAAAGATCTGTGAGAAGGATGCATCTCATGGAGTGCTCAGCTTGATTTTCTGTTCATAGCAATTGACACAATGACAGAAGGAACTTCAGAAACACGGTCAGACATTGTGATAATTCCTCCAAAAGAAATCTGCAAAACTCCTGAGGATGCTCACCACTGTTGACAATGTACTTGAACCCAATCTTCTGTGGTTGCCTTGATTACTGTGGGAGTACAGGTAAGGAAAACACAGAGTCATAAACGTCAGACTGAGTCAGTTGTCTCGTTCATGGTTAAAAGAGGCAGATAAAACTTGGTAAAACAACCTTGCATTAGACCAAATCGCAAAAGCCGCCAAAGCAAACTAAGAGAGACAAAACAAAGGGCACATCAACATAATGTACATATTGTGAGGATTCTTGAAGGTCAGAGCATGCTCTTTTACTTCTTACTGACATATAATGCCAATATTTGTCAAACCTTGATGAAGACCAAAGCTCAGTCAGAAAAAAATGCACTGCGTGACATTTGTTCTCAGACCTCTACCTTTGAACAGTCTTTATTGTAGGCACCTGGCTATGAACAGAGTTTATAGCTAAAAAGAAAAATAAAGTCTGGGTTTGGCACTAGGAGGCAGGGAGAGGGCTCCCACTGGTAGATGGCCATGCGACTGTGCGTTGAAGTTGCTGGCGAATGAAATACTCCTGCAAAGAGTAGAGGTGCTTCCTTTACATAACATCCAAACAAATGGCAGGCTTTATCCCTATATCTTTTATTCTGAAAATCAGCTAGAGATTTAATGTAAAAATTATATGAATTTCCTGTTGATGGAATGTAATGAAAAAATTGAAGAATAACATTTTAACAGGTTATCTAAAAGTAATAGAGTTTCCAAGTCTTTGTCTACAAATCTTCAGGATGCAGACCCTCATATAGACAATATATTCAAAGATGCATTCTTTTAAATTACATGGAGGATTGTTGCTTTTCTTCTTTGTTTTTTTTTTTTTTTAATTGAACTAAGAATAGCCTAAATCACTCTTACCTACTAACTGAATCTCTGACTCTATCTAGAACCAAATATTTCTATAAATTGCGAGTGTTTGCGTATACTTGCACCTTGTGAACCTTTTACTTGCAAAAGATTGTATTTCAGAAAGCATTATTTGTTACCACTTCGGGTTTTTTTAAAGTCTTTATGTCTATGGAAACTGGTCACAATATGGCACTGCTTCTAATCTGATGGCGTCCTAAATGTACTGCAAGCACAATCAGGATGTTATAGTACTAGCAAAGCAGTAAAAAATTTAAGGCTAAGAACTTTAGTTATTATTTACAGGAGTAACACTGATGAAATAGATACTCTGAATTTATAGATTTTATTTTTTTTTTTATTTCTTGTTAACTTTGTCAGCTCCAGTGAGGAAAGAAAATAATGTAAAATGACATAAAATCGGATAAGATAAGGTAAGATAAAAATAAAATAAAATAAAATAAAATAA
>NW_010559685.1:0-59424 GCF_000687285.1 Phaethon lepturus
GCAAAGAAGTTGCTGAGTACCTCAGCCTTCTTCTCAGCCTTTGTTGCCAGTTTTCCAATCTTGCTCATTGTGGGGGTAAGCTTTCTGTGACCTTTTCTGGCTGACATACCTGTAGAAGTCCTTATTATTCTTTGCATCCCTTGCTAAGTTCAGCTACAGCTGCAACTTGGCCTTCCTAACCCCATCCCTACACAACCGGGCAGTGTCCTTGTACTCATCTCACGTACTTGTACCTGTCCCTGCTTCCACTGACTGTGCATTTCCTTCTTGCCCTTTATTTTGACCAGCCGGTCTTGACTCAGCCATGCTGGTCTCTTGCCTTCCTTTCCTGATTTCTTTACACCTGGGGATTGAGAGCTCTTGTGCTTTATGGAAAGCATCCTTAAAGATCTGCCAGGTCTGTTCTGCTCGCTTGTCCCCTAGGGCAGTTTCCCAGGGGGTCATATTGACTCACTCCCTGAAGAGCTGGAATTTTCCCTTCCTAAAATTCAGGGTCCTGAATTTTTTCAGGAACTTTACCCTTTTCCTGTCCCCTACCCCTTAGGACTGCAAACTCCACCAGTGCATGATCACTGTAGTCCTGGCTGCCTCCAATCTTGATGTCACCAACTAGCTCACATGCATTGGTGACCATCAGTTGCAGTATTGCACCCACTATGGTAGGGCTATCTGAAACCCACAGAAGGAAGGCCTTGGCAAGAGCTTCAGCCTTCAGCTCTGAATTTAAGACTTAGATGGGTATGGTGAATCAAGATCACTTGTGTCCTAGGGTGACTGAGGAAGGCTGAGCATGCACTTGTTTGGTACATTACACTAATAAAATCTTCATTGGAAAAAGAGAACCAACTGGGCAAAGAATGGGTTGATTTGAGAATTTGTCTTCCCTGTGTAAGGAAGGGGATTTAACCAAGCATACTGTTTCTGGTAGGACTGGCTGGCATCCAGCCTCACCAGCCTGACTATGCCAGCTCTACTGCACAGAGCAGTCTGCTCTTCCATGTCAGAGATGCCGTGACATTTGCCACAACGGAGCCCAATAACCAAGTAAAAGTCAGGGTGAAGAAGATACATTTGAGTTATCCAAATGCAAATGTTATGCTCTTCATTCTAGTGCAGATGGATGCTGTCCACAATGTCCAGAAGTTGCGAGTGGTCTTACGATCATTAACAATTTCTTTGGGAAAACAGAGAAGATGCCAAAGCACTAAAGAAAAAACCTGAAACTCTACTTTCTTTAAAGAAAGAAATTCATTCTTTTAGCAGGGCTTGCATTTTTTTGACTTTCCTGTGAGGGAACACAGGGATCTGCAATGGGAGTTATGAGATTGTTTTGAAGGGATTACTATTGTCTCCTCCAACATAGATAAATAGGAGAGTACTAAAATTATGCTATATCAGCAAGCTGGTACCTTGTCATCTAAAAGTGGAAGATTCATAGCCAGCCCTATTTACTGTGATTCTGCATTTGTAACACACACTGCAAGAGAAAGACAATCTATACAATTATAGGACCTTCCTTTTAAACTGCCTTCTTCCTTTACAATAGTTGTTTTGGAGAAATGCAGTTTGAGAGTCACAATAAAGGGAGATGTATCGTCACTATGGAACTTAATCATGGTAGGTATCGGAGCTGGAGCTTGTGGTGATTGTAGCTAATCTTTCAATAATGGCACTCAAAGTCCTTTGCTGTTCTATGAAGCACTGCAAGGCTGGCTCACTAGCCCTCTGTTTTCACAAAGACACCCAGAGATGGGAGCTCACTGGCAGACTCAAGAGTAGCGTGGGTATGACATGATTACCTTTGCTGATGGCTCTCCAGACCTCACAGCGCTCCTGAGAGATTCAGATAAGGTGTGTGTCCCTCTCTATCATCACAGGCATTGTTACCTGCTTAGAAAGCTAACCTACAACCTGTAAATCTTGTTGCAATAATGAAGCTTGGCACTGCCTGTGGGCTGCCTCCTCCTCCTTCTCTCTTTCTCCTTTTCTCTGTGCCTGGGGTTGGCCACAGCCAGAGCTAAGAGCATGCTTCTTCTGTGGTGCCAAGCAGCCCCAGGCTTCTGCCAAGCAACGGCCTGTTTTGTCTTTGGCCGCTGTGTGTAAAATGGCAGATCTAATGAGTCAATGTGGAGCAGCTGGTTTTGGCTGTTCCTCTGGCATAAGTGATTATAGCCATGAGTTGGGGTGTGAACAATTTATACCTCAAAGACCGTTTTCACCCACGTGAACTCCTTTGAAAATTCCTTAGCGGGAGCAATTTCTTGGCCCTAGCATTTCATTTGGGCCAGACTCTACGCTGTCCTCACCCCACTGCAGTTTCCTTCCTGGACACATCATAGGTGCAAAGCCCCACCAGTGCGTAAGGAAGTGACCTGTTCAGAGTGAAAGACTTTTGAAAAGCCCCCCCCGCCCAGCAGCAAGGCAGACTCAGAGGGACAGACATTCCCCCTCTGCCTTCTACAGATTATGTATCCCAAAATGTCAGCTCAGGGATCACCCCTCATTCATGCTCTGTGAAGATGTTAGTGGTGCCTGCTCTCTGCAAAAAGACGTAAGCCATAAACACGCTAATGGCAGACTGTAGTTCTGGCTTCAAAAGTAAAGATACAATTAACTCTAAGAGGTCTGTTCTTCCCTTGGTTTATGCAGATGAGTAATACTAATGGGACTTACACATATGGACATCAAGGGGAAGATTCTTCTGCTTGAAATTAATATATATCAAACATTTTCTTTTTACATGGTTATCTTCAAGCTGTACTGAAGTACCCGGTGCCCTGAACTGAACTGGAAAAATGTTGTAATTGGTATCATTGTTAGTGCTTCTTTCACCTGCCTTTGCTTTGCTCTTTTTTTTCAGAGAATGATGACTCGTGCAATGCAGTTTTAATAAACTAAAGATTAAATAAAAATGAAAAAATCTCCACATATACTGTACTTTTCTTAGTAAGATCAGCGCACAATGTGTCATTTTCCTCTCTCTTCCTTGGAGAGATAAAAAGTGACTCATTACCTTGCTTCACTTTAATATTTTAGATGTATGAAAAGACAGAGACAGTAACAAGAGAGTCAGCAAACAGGAATATGAATGCTGGAGGTGGGGGAAGAAGGTTTGGAATGATACATAAAGAGGAGAAGTTGAAGTGAAATAATGTTCTGGAAAATAAGCGTACTTGCTTTTGATGGGGGAGGTAGGGGCAAGTGCACTTCTGTTTACTTAATTAGCATGTGGAATACTTTGGAATAAGTTATATGCATTTTGATTCCATATGAATTATTATAATAGCTTGCCAACATAAAAACATTTGGAAATGCCAAACAGTGTAGTGAATCTTTAAAAGAGCCTGTTTGCAATCAATGGTTGTTTTATGTTCCTGTTAGAGAATGGAATGATATACGGCATTGCTGCGTGATATACTGCACCCCAGTTCACTGAATTTATCAGAGAAACAAACAAGACCATAATGACTCAGAAGTGCTGAGGGTAGCAGAGACCTGTGTGGGCTTCCCTATAGTTTAGCTAATCCTTTATAGCATATTGTATGCTGAAACACACTATCATCTTTTCACTCCCTACTTCTAAGTCATTACATAAGGACCCTTTTAACATACATTATTGAAAAATCTCTATTACAGTCCATCATGTTAGTGAATTTGATTAAATCTCCATGATGGAAAATAAGGTATTATAACACATGCACTTGTATTGCAAAGTTCCTGCTGTAGTTGAGGCTTGGATGCCTTATTATGTTCAAACGAACTGTCCTGAGAAAATAATTTAGTGAGAAATGAACTTAGAGAACTAAAAGCATTTAGATCTGAACAAATTACTGAGCAAAATTGCCTTGCCATGAAATCTTAGACTCATTGTCAAAGATGTTTAGTCTACTCCGAATGTTTGATCTATAAGGGCTCTATTCAGAGCAAATTTCCTTTTCCATGGTTTTGGCCACAGAGACTCCATGAGGCTTCTACAACTTGGCACTTAGAGATCCCTCGGCTTGGTTTTAGAGCCAAATGTTTCTGGGCACTCCTCCGGAGGAGCTTTGGCTCAAGACTTTGGCAAAAGCCACTGACTAGAGCTGAGCAAAAAAGTTGTCATGCCTACCTTCATGCCCTTATACGGGGGAGCCATTGACTGATAACATCAGATCTGCTCAGTCCTTTGTCCTAGGGGGGAACAGCGATATCACAGAGTGCAAAGAGTCCTCCCAGACAGGCTGACAGCACCACTGGGGCGTGCACAAATGAATTCCTTATGCTTGCCTGTACTCTGCTAGAAATATTGGAGGGGGCTCTGGCACACGGGTTTGTCATAACTTGCTACGGATCTACTTGTATCTATGAATTGACTGGCATGCTAACAGATGGTCTTTCTTCTGTGCATTTATCTTGCTTAAATATGGCACTGTCCCTGATGCTGAATGGCTGCTGGCTTCCACCCCAGAGGTGGCTGCATTTCAGTGTCAGATGATGAGATAAAATGCTCTAGGACCCTTTGGATGGAAAGAACTGTACAAATACCATGTGTTGTTCAAGCAGTGCTTGCACAATTCATGGATACTTTTATTGTTAATTTGCTGGTAGACTTTTACCCTTCTGAGATGGTACAAGATCTGTTCTCATCTGGTTCATATGCACTTGTCTGGAACCCTCATGCATCAGGACAGGGAACAAGTATGGCTTAAGAAGTCATCTCAGGCAGAGGAAGAAAGGAAATGCCTTGCTGCCTCTACAGTGTCCTCTATCAAGTTGTACATAACAAGGTTAATGCCACGCAGTGTCTGTACAAAACTCAACTTTCCTTACAGACTAAAAAAATAACCGTTGCAATCACTTTTGTTGAAACCTGTCATAATACTAGTCTCCTTTTGGCTTCTGAGTCCCAGATTATACAGCTGCAGCAGAAGTGCCTAGTAGGCACAGACACGTGGCCCTTTCTAGTGAAACGTGGAAAGAAATGGCTGATTTGCTCCCTAGAAAAACTGACATCAGGCAAACGGCACGACATTCTACCTCTGCTTTTTATGTCTCCCAGAAGGAACAGCTTATCCTACATTTTGGCTTTCTGATGCACCATGGCTCTCAAACCATTTGCCACAGCAGTCTGGTTGCACTGCCCTTACCTAGCTTGCTGCCTTTGCCAATGCACCACCGTTGATTCTGCAAGAAGTTCTGGCCGATGCTCGCTGGGCAGCCATTCAGCCAGGGCAACACCTGCTGGAGGAGGCTGATTTCTGCCTCCTCTGACCCTGCGCAGAGGCTGCCTGCTTCTTAATCCAGGTGCGTGCCCATGTGGAATGCTCTCGGGTTCCAAGACTTTATGAGCAGCTTGTCACTTGATACATCTGATTACCATAGTCGTACTAGACTTTACATAACACCTCTACATACATGTTGACACCTCACATGATAGTCAGAGAATTTCCCAGACACCCTTTGCAATGTAACGTTGCACCAAATTCATCAAAGCTTGTACATAAATCACAATTCCAAGCCCTACCCTGGGCATTTGAGCTGCACAATCTCCCTAGAGGACAGCCAAAGTTTCCAGATGCTACTGACCTTCCTTTTTGTTTTTTCCCCCCAGCTTTTCTATCACTGAGCAAACCCTTAGAGAAGACAGGGCCCCTGCCTGCATATGTTCTAAATCACTGTGGCTTACCAGCTGTGAATGTTTCAACCTTACTGGTCGTTTAGGCCAGGTGCATCAGGTTTCTGGAGTGTAACTGGACTATCGGATATGTTTCAGGTCAGAAAACATTTTCTACCACCTCAGAGGAAGTCAGACACAATCAGAACTTTTACTGTCAAAGCCACCCAGGACATTTGGCTTTACCACTCCCCTGTGACAACAATTCTGCTAGTCATACTTAAAGTAAATAAAGAATATTTTCTTTTCTTGTTCAGCTTACATACTCCTTTCAGTCTTACCCCGTTGTTTAGAATTTCATCTTTTTCTTAAAAAAAGTATCTTGTTTTCAGCTATCAATGGTGTGCAGAATTGTGATTTTCATATTCTTAAGTATCAAGTATGCTTTAGCAATTCCTATTTTTTTTCCATGTAGATCCCTTCTGATCATTTATTCATTTGTTCCTCCAGATGGTATGCTTTCTTATCAACTGTCCAGGACAGAAAACAATAATTCCGTTTGTGTGGAAGACCACAGTTATGTAAGAAAGGACTATGACCTCATTATATGACATCCTATGAAATGATTTTTCCACATCTTTGGCCCACACTTGACTTTGTTCTTGTTTGCTGCTATGTTATATATAGAGCTCATATTAATTTTTAATTGTCACCCACTACTTATAGAGCTTCCTTTTGGATCATTTCTCAGAAGATCTTCTATCCCACAGGGTATTTCCCTGCTGTATTTCTTGAATCCAGCTGTAGTGCTGTACATTGAAACGATGGGAAATTTCTTTCGTTTACTCTCTATTCATGCTGTTATTATTAAATCATCTAAATCTTCATTCCTCTCCTTTACATTTCCTGCACATTGAGTATCATCTGCTAATTTTGCCAATATGTTGCTTACTCTATATTTGAGATCATTAATAAAGATGTTACCTAAGAACAAAGGTTGATCCTTCTGGTGCTCCGGTAGGCATCAACCCTCAATCATTACACTGTGGTTTATCATTACCCTTTCTTTGCAGTCTTGTTTACCCATTTATCCATTAATGTTTGTTTTCAATCCACATAACACTGTTCTTCTCCAAGCCAGATTCAATTAAGTTTTCAAGTAAGGTTTTGTCAGACACTGTATCAAATGTTTTTCTAAAATCCAAATACATTACATCTGCCACTTTCCCTTCATCCATTAATTTTGCTACTTTAACCAAACACATGACCGAGGTTGTTTAGCAGATTAAGGAGGAATTTTTCAAAGGACTCAGGCCTGTGCTCCATGTTCATGCAACTTGCCTGTACTAAAGGTATAACAATATTTTTGTGCCCAAAAATAAATTGCAAGGGTAAATCAAAGTAGTTGTTTCTCTACCAGTTTATTTGCAGCAGCTTCCAATATTTAGAGGACAAATGTCTAAATTTCTACCTGGAAGACAACTGCATATGGAAACACATGTGGATGAAAAACTGAAAAGCATGTTAGAAAAATCTGAATATTTTTACTTATATTAGTGGCTTTTGAGTATCGAAAGAATATCCAGAGGTAAAGCTTTTGTTGTCTAAAATTGAAATGCGTTGCAAAAAAGCTAGTAAAAAGTTTTTTGCAAAAAGGAAACCTCTGATGACATATTCATTATTACAATAAAGTTCTTATATTTAATGGCTGTTGTTCTGTTGTTGGTTGGATGATTAGAGTCTTTTTTAAAATATCATTTTGGAAGATTTTTAATTTTATTTTAGTGTTAATCCAGAATTCTAATAGGTAAACTAATTAGATCTTTCAATGATAATTGGTGTAAACAACAATCTTTCTATATTTGAAAATAGTTGTTATTCTTATTTTCTTCAGTCTATGTGATTTCCCTAACCCTTCATAAAATACTTTTAGAATGACAATAGCTCAATATGTTGGTTAACTAAGATGATCTATCATTCATTTTATTCTGAAGACTTGACATAATGGAAAAAAGAGAAACTTTTCTTTACTGTATCTTTCTTTTTCAAAAGGTGAAGGATCTTGATTGTCCTGGATAAGAGATTTGGTTGATGTCAGAACACCATGATACTGAGCCTAACTTTTTCCAAGTATTACAACCACATGGTTCTCTTTAACCCATTGGGAAAAAGGATCAGAAAATTAGCCAGACCAAATTGTGAGGAGTTTAGTGGGTTTCTACACTTTGTCCATCCAACCATTTACCCATTCATCTGAATCTCTAAAGCTACTGTCTTTTTCGGCACTTAGAAGCAGCTGAGTTTCTTTTCTTTCTTGCACTGCATATGATTAGGGCTAAGAAAAACATGTAGTGCTAAAGTGGCAGTACAGACTCAGAGGAAAACCTGTCTCCGAAGAGCTGTCACGTACCATTTTGTCCAGGCTGCTCATCTAAACTCATAGAGCTAAATTTATTCCTGTTATAACTCCATGTCTTCATTACAATTTTGGCCCCTTATGCCTTCTTTCCACTCTAGAGGAAGCATTTCTTCCCAGTGTATGAACAATCACTGCAGTACCTCCACTGATCTCTTCTTTTTCGTGTTGTCTTGGGAACTTTTACTGCTTGCAAGAAAATATCTTGTAGCCAGAAGACCCACCCAAGCTTATGCAATTATTGAGGTTAGAACACTACCTTTTGCAAGTGATCAGAACACTCATTGGTGGCATACAATCTTAAACTGGCTAAATTGTCAGCTTGCAGCTGGAGAGTGATGAGCTTCTGAGCTGTCTGCAGTGACTGCTTCAGCAGAAGGGATGCATGATATTAACCATAGATCTAAGTAAGTTGAAACAAGTTCAATTTTGAAATTTATAAATTATAAATGGGAGTATTTCTTTCTCTTAAAAATATTTACCCCATTTTCACTCTGAATCAATGTACTTGCCCTAAAACATTAAAAACAGAGAAAAAATGACCTTCCACTGCACTTTATAGAAATTCTATAATGTCTTAACAATATCTGAGATGCACAGTGATCTAGTAAGTCCTGTGTACGGACAAAAGAATCAACCCAATTATCAAAAGTTTGTTCTAATGGTAAAAAGAAATATGGTAAAGGTTATTTTGGGAAACACACAAAACAAAATCAAGATAAGAAATGGACATGAAGCTAGACAGCAGCCAGCAATGTGTGCTCGCAGCCCAGAAGGCCAACCATATCCTGGGCTGCATCCAAAGCAACATGGTCAGCAGGTCAAGGCAGGTGATTCTGCCCCTCTACTCTGCTCCAGTGTGGCCCCACCTGGAGTCCTGCATCCAGCTCTGGAGCCCTCAGCACAGGAAAGACGTGGACCTGTTGGAGCATGTCCAGAGGAGGTCACAAAAATGATCCGAGGGATGAAACATCTCCCCTGTGAGGACAGGCTGAGAGAGTTGGTGTTGTTCAGCCTGGAGAAGAGAAGGCTCTGGGGAGACATTATTGCAGCCTTCCAGTACTTCAAGGGGACTTATAAGAAAGGTGGGGACAGACTTTTTAGCAGGGCCTGTTGCCATAGCACAAGGGGTAACGGTTTTAAATTAAAACAGGGTAGATTTAGACTGGATAGAAGGCAGAAAATTTTCACCATGAGGGTGGTGAAAGACTGGCCCGGGTTGCCCAGAGAGGTGGTAGATACCCTGTCCCCGGAAACATTCCAGGTCAGGCTGGACGGGGGTCTGAGCAACCTGCTGTAGTTCAAGATGTCCCTGCTCATTGCAGGGGGGTTGCACTAGACGGCCTTTAAAGGTCCCTTCCAGCTCAAACTATTGTATGATTCCATGGTTCTATGAAATGAACAGCAGTCATCCCTTATAGAAAGATATGATGTTATAACACAGAAGGCAACATAATCCAAAGCTATAGCTATAGGTACGAAAAGGAACTCTTGGGAGAACTGCAGCAATGGTGAGTGCCATGTGAGTGAATAAACGGAAGATAAGTTTTTAATTCCACTCCTTTAGTACTTCTGCTGTTCTGAAAATCTCAACCAATTAATATCAGAAATGTGAATACTTTTTTTCAATTCAAACAAGAATAAAAAGAAAATTAATAATTTACTGTGTTTTTAAATAAATAATAATAATAGAACATATTTAGAAATCCTTTACTTTCATAAAGGAAAGCAGGAAAGCTACCGACTTTTAGACAAGGGAGTTACTGTGCATTCTCATCAAAGTCCTAGGGAGGTACTCAGCACTGCCTTTCATTTATCAAGGACCAGATTTTGCCACTGTCATTCTCACTGAGGACTACCTTATTCTGCAAGTGATCTAATTGACTCAGTGTCAGAATTTGCCTCTAATTAAGGATGTTCTTGTGATTAAAGCACAAGGTGCATGTCAAGAGACTTGTCTTTTCTGTAGGCTTGTGAAAGTCAGAAAATGCTTTCGAACCAAATGTTAAAATCTCATATTAAAGCAGGATGCCTCTCTTCTCTATTGCTGAAGCTGAAAAAGAAAGAGCCTGATCTCCAGAGGCCATAGCATTTCTCAGTCCAGTTAAACTCTAAGGGAGAAGTTCGGAACTGTGTGTACGTACATCATCATTTGTCACTTGAGAATAATCTCAAGATTTTATGCACCAGAAACATGGGCTGCTGGCTGAAGTGATAGAGAAGAAATAGCACTGAGAAAGTAATTGGTCAGATATAAGAAGATGGCATAATTCCAGACCCCAAATTAATGCAAACCTGTGAAAATACTAGTTTATGATCACTTTTGTCTCAGTTTGTTTTTTAGTTAAATGGTACTAATAATACAGCCCACCACAGGTATGTTTTGAAATATATTCCTCTGCGTTACCGATTTTGTTAACTATTTGGATATCCAGTGCTGTATTCAGTTACAAGCACTTTAGGGCAGAGACTGTTTTTTGGCTCTGGAACTACACAGTTCAGGTATGAAAAAATTGTAGGCATGACTGAGACTGATACTATAATAGAACAAATAATAATTCTGTTATTTATTGTTTATTTATACTGTTAATTAATGTAAACAGTAAAAAAGTAATATAAACAGTATAAAATTATATAAACAGTAGAGCTAGCAAATTGGTTCTCCTTAGCAGCCATTCCTGAACAGGATTTCTCCTAGCAAATGGCTATTCTTTGTATCACACACACAGGGATTTCCCCCCGGCTCGGGACATGCCACGTCCTAGCTGCAGCTTCAGCCAGCAGCATCTTCAACTGCAGATGAAAATGGTGAAACCTGAAAAGGGCTGGAAGTGTTTAAAATATCCTTGTAAGGCAGAAAATTGATTGGAGATCATAGAGCTAGGCAAATCTGTATAAAATTTAAATTGAAAGATAACATGCATGAACAGGAGACAACATGCTTTATGTGTTGAGAGGATGTAGTTTGTCTTACGTAGATCATACTATGGGCTGATTAATGACTTTGACTTTTCAGTCACAGGATCCATTTCTAAAACCAACAGAAGTATTAGGAGATCATTGATTCTCCCTTTAGCCGATGGTAATGATTATCAAACATTAGCATGTTGTCAGTCTCTAGTTAAACCTCTTGAAGAATGAATTAAGCATGGAAACTAAATAACCTTGAACCCTCCTTCAAGATCCCATTAAGATACAGTAGCATAGAAGCTACAGGTAAACACTGTGCATGCCCTGAAATGAAGAGATTCAGTATTCCACGCAAAGTCACATTCCAGAGGAATGAAATAATTGGGGGGTGGGTGGGAGGAAGGGAAGGGATAAATAACCATAAACATACAGTGGGCTAAATTTTCAAAACACTAGCACATTCAAGCAATAGAATATACTGATGGGTATCTTCAGTCTCACATGCTGGTATGAGTTCCACTGTTGTGTAGTTTTAATTCACCCTATTAGACTGTTGTTTATTGAATTGAGACTGTAGGTGTCTAACCATAGATCTCACATATTTAATTGCTCATTTATAGGCAGAGTTGCAGAGGTACTTTTTAAAAGATACTTCTGGTATCTGTTTCCTTCCCCATTACATTACTGAAATACTGATAACCGGTTAAAAGAAACCTTCCAAAAACATAAATGAGAATTAACTGCTCAAAACCTACTGGCTCACAACAGAATTTCTGTTAACAGCAGACCACTGGAATCTTGAAAATCCACTCCTCAAACAGCCCTATCTTTTGATGCTATCTCTTGAACAAAGTAGTGGCCACTTATGTGAGATAACTATTGGCCCAAGTTTACAGTGAAGGAGATGTATCAAAGCTACATCTTGCCACATTGTTGGAAAATATTATGCACGCATAAAATTTTGCTGAACACAGAGATGAAACCAGAAGGAAAATAGTAGTGCTGGTGTTGATCTGTAGAGTTCTGCTCCTTTTCTTCCACATTTGCTTTCTTTCATCAGAGTTTTGCATGTATGCACTTGACTAGGGATTAATAGGTTTGTTAACTGAGCCGGGATGGAGATCTGGAGGGGGGGGAAGGGGGGAAAGAAAGAAAGAAAAACAGCCTGCAGACAACTTGAACATGTGAATTTTCTTGGCTCAAGCTTTGAAGATAAAGCGGTGCCCTAGGGATTGTGGTAAAAAATAAGCTCTCGATTAGGCATCAGGCACAAACTGACCAGCCTCCAATCAGATTTGTTCTACCATGTTTCATCGGAGCAGCAATGTGCTAATGTCTTTGTCATTTTAAAGTCCCACACTGCTTTTTTTTTTTTTTTTTTTCCTAGTTCAGGAGAATGAGGCTGTGATCAGCCATTTTAGCTCAAATGATGGATATTTACATTGATTATTTATTTTACTATTCCATAAATTTATTTCTCTGTCTATATGCAAATTTATTAATGGTCTTCATTGACATTTGATGTCATGAAACCCCTCTGAATTACTCATTAATCTGGGCTGTATCTGAAGCACAGAACACTACTGTAACAGATATTTATCTTTTACCATTCCTTCGTTATACTGCAACTTTCGTGTGGCACCGTAATTTTCACAGCTGAGAAGCTGTTCGCTGTAGCAGTGTTTCGGTCCTGAGAGAGCGAACTTGGACCCTACACAAAGGCTTTGAGGAATCTAGAGATTTGATCCCAGCTTAACATGAGAGATCAGTGATCTGATGGTCTAGAGGGCCTGATCCTTCCCTATGCTCCTCAGCTTCTGGAGGTGAGGATGTGTCAGAGGAAAGGAGAATGAACATACAAGCCTCTTTTCCAGCAGCAGGAAAACAGAGAGAAATGCTGACTAATTCTTCATTAGCAGCCTTGGTGTGGTGGAAATAAAAAGCTTTTATACACACAAAATCGTACTTGTTTAATTATTGGGATGTTTCCATATTAAATGTTTAAGATTCATCAGTGTATGCGTGCCCTTAGCCTGCACTGAAAGTCAGCTTAGGTAGGTCATATTGCTTTTCATTTTCCATGGGTAAAATGCATATAGGAACAGAGGTCCCAGAGCCTAGTGGGTACCCAGTAACTTCTTAAGCCATGGCAATTTGATAGCAAGCCAGCTCCTGGATGAGCTTAGTATCAGCCAAGCTGACCTGATCCTTCAAGTCTTACATTGATCAGATTTTAGTAAGGCTCAGGCCCTTATTCTCAGGACTTAAGAAATTAATTAGTGCCCGGAGTAGTACTGTACGACTGAATGATTCCAGATGGTCACTGCAACAGGGCTATTGAAATAAACATTCATGAAAACTACACAATGGGTTATGACAAGGCTTTATTTAAACTGTAAGTCTAAAGATTAAAGCCCTGTTGTTTGGGTTTTTCAGACATATAATGGAGTTTTTTCTATGTACAGTACTTATCTTGTCTCTATCTCTGTAGTGTTTGAGCACCTCCCAGACTTTGATGTTTATCTCTCTTACAATACCTCTGTGCAACGTCAAGTACTTCTACCTCTATTTTACAGAGTAACAAGAAGTGGGATAAGGTCCAAGGTCACACAGGAAGAGTGCAGCTTAGGGAGCAACTGAATGGTGACCCAGGCTTAGTGCACTACCCATTAGCGCTTCTTCTCCCTTTGTTTTCATGCACATAATTTGAGACTGTTGCTAAGTTTCTTTCTGAGACTGATCACTAGAATGGACAGGAAGAGATTTGTTTAAAATTTTGTTCTAAAATATCATAACAAGGAAAAGAGGGGTTTGGGGGTTAAGCAACCTTATCACGGGAATTCATCAAACCAACACATCAAGGCATAAATGTTTTTCAACTTAAAACCCCCAGACAATCTGCGCATTTTAAAATTTGTAATTGTTTCACAAAACTAAAAGAGGTAATATACAAGGGGAAAAAAGACTTTAAAGATACATGAAAAGGAATTGCTTTTCTGCAGCAAACAGCATATGTTCAACTAAATGACGTTAAGAAAAAAAACCTTTAAAAATATCTTTAAAAACCATGATGTAAGTTTTTGAGGATTTTTTTTTTAAATGCAAACAAAAAAGTTTCAATCTTCCTCCTTTATAGTCTGTGCCAGCAGTGGCTGGTAGTGTGCCATTCTAGCTCATCCCTTTATGATCCTTTCAGTCACAGCACCATGTAGAGTCAGAGATTACAGGGAAACAAAGATCTCTTTATTTGTGGTGAAATAATAAAAGCAAAAGTAAATAAAAGGACGATGGGTCCAAAAGATGATAAGAAACCAGTCATATATATGTTTCATTCAAGAAGCACTGAACCAGGTGATACACTTATCGACCACTCATGCTCATTCAGCTGTCTTCCTCAAGACCTTGGATTCATTCCCACTGTAACATGCATGTTCCACATTTGTACCTCCTGGTGCAGATGTGTTGGGCACTCTCTGAGCAGATTTTAAGCAAGAAAAGTCCCTATCTCAGAGCGCTTTTGATCTGAACAGATTGTGCATATAAATTAAAAGGGTTGTGACGGGGCACAGAGATTAATGGCTTGAGACAAAAGTTGGGATTTGAACGCAATTTTTTGAACCCAACTACAAAACAGAACTTCTTCCTTAATATGGATCTTACAGACTGAAAGTAGCTGCTCGCACTTTTACTAGTGATATGTATTCTATTGAATTAATTTTAATTTTCAGTGTTGTAAGCAAGAGAAAAATCAACTCCAGTATGCTTAATCCTACACTCATTATTGACTCAGACATAATTCATATTGGTTTGAATCAGTCTGAGTGGATATTCTTACTTATTATTCATCCCACAGTCATTTCTACCACTAACCTCTCCAAATATCAGTAATGAGAAATTCTTCACAACAGTTTCTCTAGGCAGCATACATGTTTATAACAATATTTTACATTTTTCTAGTGCTTAATGTTTCCAAACTCCATACACACTGGGATGACCAACTTCAAACTGTAAGAAGGTCAAACAGGGGCAAGCTGTTTTATTACAACTTTGTATATTCTTCTGCATGTTGCATTGTTGCATTTCTGAATTTCCGTCTCCTTTCACAACTCTGTACTCTTCCCATTAACAGTGAGAGAACTACTTTCACCTCTCTCTTTGCTCCACTGAAGCGCATGAATTTCCCTTTGCTGTAGTAGATTTCTATTACGCATACCCCCAAAAGTTAAAGTGTTAAATAGGCATTAATTTTGTCCCTCAGTTTGTTGTTTCTCTAATTTCCCTTTAAAGGCCTCCTGGACACCCCAGAATGCTCATCTCAAATGACTGTGGACCTTATTTCTTTCCGTAAACTGAAAGACTAACATACCAAGAGAGGATCAGAGGAAACAGAAGATTCCACCTTTTGTACTTGGGGCAATGCTTTTCTGAGATCATAATTTCCATGTAGAGAAATTACAAATGACTCATTTGAGAGGAGCACTCTTTTAAAGACATTAAAAGGTCTCTACAGTACCGCTTATTCTCACCTATCTGTTCTTGGAACTGCTTCAACTATGGTTTACAGCAAAGATTGCTCAACACTTGAGCATATATATCAACTCATATTAAAACCTATCAATTGTATTAGTATGGAAAATTATTTCAGACATTAAATACTTCCAAAAAAGTCATAGACAACTCAAAGAAATGTCCTACATAGGCTGATGATAGCAAAGCATTCAAGGAAGTTATAGCCATAGGTGAGAATTGTGTGACTGACTCATAGTGATATTGCTGAACCACAAGCGTACAAAAGAGCAGAAGACAAAGCAGCAGATAAAGTTGTTTTTAGAGAGGGAAGAGAATGAGCATTGACCCACCAGCAAACTTTCAAAGGGTAGATGAAGTGCAGAGATGCACTTATTCTGACCATGCTTTGGGACATGATGTAGTTGTATCAGCACGATGCTCAGTTCAGTATATCCTGCCTATCAGCATTGTATTTCTTGAGGCTCCGTGCTGCTTGCTTGAGGGCATGAACAGAATGAATGTAGACCTTGGTGTATGCACAGAGCAAGCCACAGAGCAAGTTCTCAAAGGGCTGTGTGCTATGCCCAAGTATCATACCTCCACCTCTGTCAGTTAACAGCTGTGTTTTGAGCAGCAGAGCCTGTGGGAACTCCAGGGGTTGGAGAAGGAGCTCATTTTTTCACAGGCAAGACACCATGAAGGCAGTGCCTCCCACCTCCCATGTATTCCTGCAGGAGTCACTGAGGTGATCTGCTGCTGAACATCCGGACATGGCAATGGCAACAGCCTCTCCCGGCTCCCTGTTCCAAGCAAGAGCTGATCAGAACTGAAGTAAAACTGGGTCTCAGTGGGGTAAAATACCACCAATGAGCTGATGATCCTTCTCTTACCTTTGTGCAAGGCAGAACCTTTGAACAATACCCTCACAAAAGCGCCGTATCCAAGTTCTCCTCCCTCAAACACATCCTTGAAGAGTACAGATATATGAAAAGCACTGCTGATTTATAAGAGAGAGAAGGAAAGATCTTGTTTGGAAAGATTGCAGTCACCTAATTACACATTCTCCAGGCTATGTGTAGTTTGCCTGAGTGTAAGCATATAAGTACATCAAAGATATCACTTTTGCCTTAGTGGTGAAGGGTTAATATCAATTTGTCTCTCCTACTCAAGTGTTTCAGGGACAGATATAAGCAAGGCTGATAGAGAAAAAGATAAAAGAAGCTGAATGTGTGAGGGAGAGAGGAGGCTGAGGTGGGGGAAATTAGGAAGATTGTTTGGTTAGCTGGCTTTTATCCTTCACAGCTCTGAACACTGGGTAAGTACTTTTCCTTCTAGTTAGCTGTACTATCAGCAGAAAAAGGCACAAGTGAGACTATCAGAAATAATGCTTTAATAAATTACTTAGCAATTCTCAGCTCAGAGATGTGTCCAAATTTCCTTGGGAAGGAAATAAGCTCTCAGTGAAAGTGAGTAACAGCAAGTTACTAGCAACTGTGACAACACTAATTATTTAACCATAATGTCAATGGTATATAACCAACATTAATTTCACATAAACTTCCATAACAGTTATATTCCAAAGAGATATAAAGAAGAGGAATTAAGTAAACATATTTTTGACTTGTTTTTCATTGTCCTAAACATGAATATCACATGGTAAATATGCCTTGATCTTCAGACTCCCCCAAAAAAGACAAATAAGTTAAAGGTCTCTTACTGAAGTCAGCAAGGATACCCATGTTGTTAAAATGTTGCATGTGCTTACAGTATTTCAGAGTCTGCAATATTTAAGAGCAGCACATCTACATTTGCCAGCTGAGCCCATATTTTCCTCATCCTCCTTTGCATAAATTTTATGGGGTTTGTTTGATTTCATCACTTCCAGATTTGTAGGGTCAGGAAAATGAAGGGGTGGGAAGAATCACTTGCTTTTCATGATAAGGAGGAATAAATAACTGACAAGTTATTCATTATTTCCTTAAATAATGACAGACATGGAGCCCTTCATCAAATGTTGTCACTACGATTAGGCCACCAAGAAATGGGAGTTAGGACAAAGTGTTTGCATCTGTTTTATGGGTGAGCAACTGAGGAGTGTCAGTCCTAAAGTCATGTCTCCACAGTGCACAGTTCAGAGGCACTTACAGGCAGCCCAGCTAGCATGGAATAAGTTGGTATATTTTAAACCCAGTCCTGTACAAAGATACCAGGTCCTGCAGGTACGATAGACTCTACTGGCACATCAGGTGATATTTCTTAATGAAGCAAATTAGCTTCAAGTGCCACTGATTTAGAGATACTGCCCCCAGTTCTGGACCTAGTAGTGTGAAGACGAGCTGAAGTATCCTCATTCAGAAACCGCATTGCTTAGTCATGTGCTCATGTGGAAAGACTGTAAAAGCAACAGTCAGACACTGGTGTTGGATGAACGCTTGACTATTCTCCCACCACTGCACAAGACGGACTGAGGTAGATATGAACACATCACAGGGATAACGAATACTGCTCACATCGCAGAGCCTGTGCAATGCGGCTGTGTTCGTAGCTGCTGCCTCGTTTGCAATGTGGATGAATCTCGCCTTAAGCCTGGATGCTGGAGTCTCGTTTCCAGAGAATCAGGTAGCACACCAGAGGCCAAGCTGAGTCCTGGGGCCGCTGAGACCTGACATCTGCAGTGTACTCAGTTCCTTCCACAACTGGGCTACACAAGTCAGGGGCTGGAAGGATTTTTGCGATGACATACAGATGCGTAGGATACACAGTCTCTCTGGCAACCAGAGAACCAAAGAGTCTGATTCTGTCCAGCAGTCTGAATAAAGGGTGTTTTATCTGCACTGCAGCATACCCCTGTCTCTTTTCCATGGCAAGAGGGACTTTAGTGACAAGGTCAAACAGCTGTCACATATTGCACAAACCTACAATGGGTAATGGATACAGTTATACTTCATGTAGATTAGTCACACCCAAAGAAAACTTGCTTTTAAAGTGGGAATGAAAAACAAAAACATTCCTTCATCCTTTTTTTCTTTTTTTTTTTTTGAATGACCAAAATGATCATATTAACATTGCTCTTCACAAAAGGAATGTGCTTATAATGCTTCTATAAATCCTGCCTGGTTTCCCTTGTAAGCAGAAGGAACCTTAAAAATGATTTCAAGACGCAAATCAGGTTAAGAACTAGTATTTGCAATGGATAAGAATCTGTCTAACACTTTGACAAAGAGTACAGTACTGTACACAAAGTGTAATGCAATAGCTCCCTTATTTATTCCTGTTTTGCAGAAAGCAGAAACTGTTCTTGCCACGCATTACCCCTATTATGTTCCTTCTTGGGAACCTGAGACCTTTTGAATCTATCTTCTGAACCATTTTAATATGCAGCAGAACAAAAGGATCACAGTGTCACTGATGAATACATTGTAAAGCCAAAGCCATAATTACAAATAGCAAATGGAAAATTTATGCATATAGAGAGATAGAGAGAAAAAAGTACCATATGCAAGCACAAAAATAATATTTTTTCACCATATTTATGTTATTTAACCCTCTCCCCCTCCTCTTTTTCTTTCCCCTGGCTCCTCTCAAAGAAATCTTTCTTTCAATAGTCTCTTCAGACATGGAAAGGAACACCAAGGGGAAGGAAGAATCAGCTTTCATTGATGCCGTGACTAAGGGCCGTGGTCTTGGCCTAGACCCCTGACCCTCATGTCTGTAGCATTATACACAGTGTCTGGTGTGATCAGCACAACCTTGTTATTCAGCTTTTGTACTGTGCATATTTAATTTCAAAACACATTCCAATGGCAGCGGGGAAAAATTCGCCCTCTTTTAAGTGTATGATTCACCAGCTCTTTAGAGTCAGTTGGTGGCAGATGGGCAAGTGTGAAAACTTCTATTTGTGATCTCACACTATATAATGAGCACAAGCCACCACTGGAATCGCAGTTTCTGCATGGAGAGCCCTGTGCGCTCGCTCCCCTCAGAACTGGTTCTCTTAGCGTGCGCCGCAGCAGGAGCTGCGCCTGGGCAGGGTCGCTGTCCCCCACGAGCGTCCCAGGGAGAACCTCGGGCTTGCTGAGGCTTCCCTGCACGAGGCCGTGGCCAAGCCAGCACACTCTGCTGCAGGGCAGCCTTTGCCCGTTACGCCTCGAGGGGCCTGGCACCCAGGCTCTACCTTTTTCCCTTGGGTGCTCCATTCCCAGGGAATACACAGCACCTGCTCTCTGCCGCTGTTAATGAACTGCACTATAAAGCAGCGAGCCAGTGTCTAAAGTACTTCTTACATTTGAACCTGTAAACCCTCCAACTTTTGCACAAAGTAGTCGTAATCTGTCCTGCAGTCTGTAAAAGAGAGAGGTTTCCACCAGAGCGAAGAATACGGTTTCACCTGGGAGTGAAACTTCTTAGTGTACGTCTTCTGTGACTCAGGCCCTAACTTTCAGCTGAATTCTTAACAGAAAAGGTGAAAATAATGAGATTTCTAGAGAAACTGCACTGAAATAAATTTGTCCACAGTCATATCTTAAAGACTATCATCATGCTTCTTGGTCCTTATACCTGAAGAATGGAAACGCTCTCTTGTGCAATTTGTCCACTGCAAATGTATTAATTTCCCCCAGTTAAAATAAAAACCTTGTATAAATTTGACCCATAACAGGACATGAACATTTCTGAAATCAAAAACAATTCATGCTCCTATGTTATAATTATTGCTGGTAGTTATTATTATAGTGCATTGGTTTGTACATGTTAATCAGGAATTAGAACTCGATTCTGCAAGGCACTGTACAAATAACAAAGAAAATAGTCTCCACCTCAGTGATCTTGAGATTCACGGTGTCTGGTAGGATCCAAAAAATTTAAGTAATAAATAAGGAGAATGAAACGACAATAAAAGAAGGTATTGTGGCAGCTGCAGCTCAGATTGCTATGTATCTGCCCATTTTCAGAGAAGGAAGTTTTATTTTCATTTTTCTGAGTTTTCAACTCCTTCCAATTTTTGGCAAGGACCAGAGACCTAATCTTGTGAAACGCTGAATGCCTCCTGTGATATCATCATCCCCTTAGTGACAGCCCCCAAAGTAGAAGGACTAAAAATACTGTAAGAGAAGAAAGGAAACAAGAGGTGCTGGAAATCTGAAGACAAAAAATTGTTCTTGAAGGGTATGCAGTGCAGTTAGGCAGCTTTTGGCTACAAAAAAGTTTAAGGAAGGTCAATGATAACAAGGTTCAACATCCAGGGATTTGGGTTCATGTCCAGCATGAACTGAACTTCACCTTCTTCTTGATGTATGCCTAACACGCTTCTTGATAGGTTTACTGCAGGTCAACACAGGGCAGAAATAGATTTAATATCTAACACAAATTATAACAATGGGTAACTATAAAAACCCAAGAGAGGGACTTTTGTACCTGGGCAATTTTTAGGAACATCTTTTGCACTGCAGGAGGAAACTAAAATATTAGTTAATCTGAAAAAGGAACAAATTGTAGGACATTAATAAAAATTTTTAAAAAACCTTACCAAGTAAGCTTATCTATCATTACATTAACATTGGGAGTTCTTCCTGCAACTTAATGGAAACCTCTTCAGTATATATTCTTTTCCTTTTTGCTGTGTCTTACGTTCAAAAGGCGTGAAATACAATTTCTACTTTGCTTACACTTACTGCTATTACTTGTGGTTGCACCTCAGATGCATGAGGGGCTTTTTATACAATTACAGCAGGTCACCTCTAGAGTTTTTAATAATAATAAGACCAACAAAGAGACCAGAGGAAGTAGAATTTAAGTAAGTAAGTGAGACCTGACAGTTCTTATACACTCATTTGAATTAGAGGAATTTTGCTTCTCCTTCAGCCCTTGCCATTAAGAATGTCGTTTGACTGGATTCATTCTAAAATTAGAAGGATATCAAGCACCATCATAACTCTGTCTTTCAGATAAAGTCAGTCCTCTTAAACTTTACCTTATCATGTAGAGACACTGTGGTATATCTTCAGGGATAACAGGTCAAGGTTCAAGACATGGTTCAATATAACAGTAGGTTTTCATTGTAGATTTTCATCCTTTTTCTTGTTTTCACGCCATCCATGATCAAACTGTGAGTGTTTGTGTTCAGGTCTTAGGGTAGCAGGGGCCCTAACCAGAAAGCCAGATACAAACAGTCCCTGCAATGTCTCTTGTTTGAAATCCAGACTGATTCTGGGCTCCCAATAATTTGATCTCACCTCCAGTTTTCAGTTAGTGGGGAAGTTAAAATAGACATCTTTATTTAATTAAGGTACACAGATTATGAGTAATATAGAGATTATTAACAAATATTTTTTCAAGAAAGAGAAAGCAGTGTGCTCTCTCTCAATCTAAAAAGCCTTGGCCCAGAGCCAGTTATTATTATAAGCTGGCTGAGCTGGCATGAAGCCAAGAAGCTGATAATTTAGCATGAAGCCAAAATGGATGGCTTTTCTCCCATTCTCTCTTTCAGTTATAGCTTGTGGGTGTGACAAACCTTTCTACCGCCCAAATTTTCAAAACTGCTCACGGATCAAGTGTGTGTATGTCTGTGTGGGAGGGGGTGGTGCTGGGGGAGATCTGCCATATATTGTGTGTTTAGAAAAGGATATGACACCCTGTTTATAATCTTACAAGAGTTCAGCTGCTACCTCAATTTCTTTTTTGAGACAGATGACAAATTCAAATGTCCTCTTCCTGGGTCTGATTTTCTCCTTTGATACTCGAGAGAACTTGCTTGGCCCAAGGATGCACGAGACTGTTGTCCTTTAGGTGCACTGAAGTCAATAGCAGCTCTTCCGTGAGCTCAGCATTCAGCAGAGAATGGGACAGCAGCCCATCCAGACTTCTAGACTTGTATCTTGTTTACCGCTGATTCCATTTGCCCCAGACAGACAGTAGTAAGTGCAAAACAGGGTTGAGACTGCCCTCCCCAACACCATGCATGGTGGTCTGATGGGGGAATGCTGTCTGCCCAAGTGGGAGGGAGGGCAGGGGCAGGGCAGCTTCCTGCACCTGGAGCAATGCCGTGGTAACACAGTCACCCTCTTGCCATGGCGGCTGCAAGAGTAGCTTTGGGCAGGGATCTCGCAGCCAAGGAGGTAGACTTGATGGAAACATTTCCCTTTTTTTTTTCCCTCCCATTTCCTCCTCTGTAGAGTTACCGTGGTAAGGTATGATGTGAACCTTGATGGTTATGTCAGCAAAAGAAACTGAGAGTAGGAACAGATGTAAGGGATGGGAGGCTGAGTAAGAGTCAGGGGACAAGTTTCCACACACTAGAGAACTGTGTATGTCCAATAGACCTGGAGCAAGCATAAAGCTCCTACCAGCTCTGCCCATCTCTGGGGTCTGTTACAAACCTTTCCTTCAACATTTTGTCCCAAAGATGCCAATCAAGGAAAGGCTTCCTCAAATCTGGGAAAAGCCAGAATAAACTACAGTGATTGCTTTCCTCACTTACACCCATCCTGTGCAGAGTTTTCCACCTCTTCATTGAACATTGCATGGTCTTCCACATAAGGCCTTGGAAGCACATACTCTGAGCTTACCAGTGAATTTCAGCTGAGAAGGCTAAACAGGGAGATGGCAGAACAGTACCTTAGAGTGCAACTAAAAGGGTAATTAACTGGAAGTTCTGGACTATAGACAAGTCTTCCATGATACTTTGTCTTATAGTCTACACTGCAATTCTACCTATGATGCAAGATTTAACTGGCAACCACTGTGTGGTCCCAAATGGTGAGTTTATATGTTGAATAAATTAAATGATAGTATAGCAAAACACTGTCTCTGCAGCCCTCCATATTAAATGAAATCTGTCTTTTGCCCAGTCTAAGAGGCCCTGGAATAGCACAGGGTTTAAACTTGTTTACCATTGCACCAGCAAGCAGACAGAAGAGGTCAAAACTGCCCTTTCAACCATTCTGGCCTTCTCAGCGTGCTACATACTGTGGACAGTACCCAAGAGATGCAGGGCGCTAACGCATTAATGCAGCATGAACACGCAGGTGACTGGATCTCACACAAGTCATCACACATGTGGTTACCAAATACCCTTACTCCTGCCACAATGCATGCATTATGCATAGGAGCCAGCTGGCCATTTATCTGAGCAGTCACAAAGAGAACTTCAAATGGCTCTTGAGTAAACGTAGATGTGAAAGACAGAGTCTACATGGGCCAATACATTTTCTTTATTTCTTGCTTTAAAACCAATGATGGATATCCATTGGAGATCTAACATAAAATAACCTGTTCATCCAGCTTGCATAGTGAAGATACCCTCCAGATGAAAAATTATAGCCAGCTAAGCATGACTAGAAAATCATATGTCAGAGTCTCAGGACCAGGTTCCAGCTTGTGGATAATTATTTAATGCAAGTTAATATATTATATCTTGCAAATCAAATACAGTTAAATGGAAAAGTACTGCATGGGCAGGTTCTCAGTGAGATTGTCTGTGCCTCCCAAGTGTATCAATACAGACCTCAGTTAGCAGCAGGGTGGTGGTAGCAATACCGAACACAGCTGATTAAGATGAGAAAGCATGATATTCTCATCAAGACTGCATGGCCATTTGACTGGGGACTTTGGTCCTGATTCTCTGGTACATTACTCCCACTTTTAAGCAGTGCAATAATTCCGAGTACAGTGGAGTTATTCCAGCTTAAAACTGGAGTGGTACACTACAAATCAAGGCTATGAACTCTAGAGGGTCTAATGACTTTATTTTTCCAGTGCAGAAAAAGGGTGTGTTTTACTGTAGACAGATTCCAGTTACAAAGGATAAATGCCTGAGTAAGAACAGCGGGCTTTCGTCTCCAGGAGGTGGGTCTTGATTCAGCAGGGTGCTTAAGTACTTGCAGAATGTTGAGTAATAAGCAGCTCCATGACTTAAAAAAAGGTCTAACTATAGAAGATGTGGTTTAGTGGTTGAAGGCGAGATCTGGGATCCAGGGCTTTACGCATTCTAATCCCAGCTTTAGTGGTCTCTGTGGTCTTCTCTATTTTTAATGTGCAAATAGTAATCCTTAACTCATGAAAAGTGCTAAGCTTTATTACATAACAACGTGGTTCACTTTTACTTTTGTTATTGTTCAGTCTCTCCAAGTGTTATACTTACCCCCAAATGCTCTGCTTTTGTAACTTGCAGTGTGTCTCTGGTTCATGTCTGGTACTGCTCTTAAACAACCTTTTGTCAAAAGGATAAGGGGCGACTTCCCACTGGTAACACTGCACTCTACAGTCAATGGTAGGGTTTCCCAGCTATCCAGGCAAAGTTAGGAAGGGCAAAGAAACACACTTTTCCTTGAACAAATATGTACAACAGATTTCTGACAGTTTGACTGGCAACTTTTTGAAATACAGGGATTGATCAGAAAAGATTTGCTCACTCCACAAAGTGTTCTTGTATAGGGATGCAGCATGAATAGGCATCTTTTTAAGACTAATCCGGATGGTAAGGGAAATGCAGCTCACTTCTAAGCACTGGAAATGTTTCTATGTTATGTGTCATTATTTCATTTAGAAATTTGTTGTTAGTGGTCTAACAGGCTGCTAGTGTATATCCTAGTTTTTATTCTACAAAGCATCCATTAGAAGCCGAGGAAAGAAGAGAGAGGTTTCTGTACCCGAGACAAAAGTTCTTTTCTTGTGATATCCATTCCTTGGACTAGACTTGTCCACAGTCCAGGTAACAGCAGAATCCGTGACATAATGGCATTGTGTATTCTAAATATAAGAGGTTTATTTGCAAAAACTGTTCTCTGATCCTGAATAGACAGCCACAACTATTGCCAGCAACTAACTCACGGACACTTTCTTTTTTTAGAAACCCCTATATGTTCCTGTAAGTTCTCAATAAGCTACTGAATTTCAGTAATTACTACAAAGTTTGGTAAATATAATATGATGCAAATTCTGCAGTCTCACAAACTTTCCCACAAGAACAACGTAATAGTAAAATGCCAGCTACAAAATATTTGAACACTTAAATCTTGCTTTCACATTTTTTACATAAATGCTTATGAAGATTTGAATAATAATAGTCTGTGCTGGCTCCTCTCAAAACCAGAGCAATATGGGTAAAAGGTAAGTGAAAAAGCACAATTCTCTACAAGTTTATTGTATAGATTTTATGCTGTGTTTCTTAAGAACTTGCTATTCTTTACCTTTTCTGTTAGTATTGGATTTTCAAATGTCTGGGGGCTGGCAAAAAGGGAACAAGGTAAACAAATATTGCTGATTTATTTTTTTGCAAGTTTTTGCTTGTTTGCTGGAAATCTCTGCTAAAATTTTCAATCATGAGTGATGATGAATGGAAGAATGTGATGGAAACAGCATACCAAATGGGATATGGACCTTTCGTTGAAGTTGAACATGTTCAGCTGACCTACCTGGATATTGGTATAGTGCTGAAATCTTGTACTGCAAAGGTTCATTGCCACAGGAATGAAAACATGAGGCCCTACAGAAATGTACAGATACTGCAATCAGGAACTGACTCTCAGACAGGAATCTGAGAAAGGAATTCAACCTGAGTTTCAAACATTTGTCCTTTGGGATTGTAATAGGAGGCCTTATTGCCTTCCAGTCACGTTTTAGTCAGAGTCTGATCTGTGGGCTGTGTTGTAAGCAAACCTACTGTGTGGATCCCTCTGGGAATGCCCCACATGTAGAGGCTGAGTGGTTTTAGGTGGCAAATTAGATGACGAGATTTCATCGAAATGTAAAGAGTAATGGATTTCTGAAAGTGTCCTATTGATTACTAATCAAAATGCAGGTGTCCACTTTTATTGTGGACAGCGTCCTACGACTCCTATTCTTCCTTGTGCTATCAATATTTTTGCAATTAGAATCCCATGCCTGAGTAGGGATCAGGCTTGGTCTTTGGCTATTTGACAACTTTTATCCAATTATACATAACCAAATTCTAATTAATCCTAACATTCTCACTAGTGCGGTCCAACAATTTATGTGTTGCATTGTGCAACAACATGAAATATAGAAGAAAAAAACATAAAAATAAAAAAGTTAAAAAATGGAACCTTAGTACTATCTGTTAGTATTAGGTTCTAATTGTCCAGCCCGAGGCAACATTTTTGGTCACCTGCTGGGTCATGCGTCTGCATCCAGGTCTCACTGAAACATGCTATTAAAATATTCCAATGCTTTTGCGTTCTGTTTGCTTTTAAACTTGAGTATAGATCACTCAGGCGTTCGTCATGTGTGCAATCCTGTGTGAGACAGCAGGGGACAAAAGGAAGCAAGAGGATTGTATCTGACAGAGTCATTTAAAAGGAGTTGCTCATTTGACCAGAGTACTGGGCACGTGCCTGTGGCATCTAACCTAGGGGAAAAAAAAAAAAAAAATCAAAAAAATCTCTTTCCCTGGATTTTTTTTTTTTTTTTTAAGATTTTTTTCACCTTAAACACCTTTGATCATATGGAGGATAGTGGAAGGTAAGTGCACAGAGCACAGGACATCTGTCTTGTATCTAAAGAAAGGCTTCAGAAACATATGTGTTTGTACAGAGTGGTTTGCAAAACTCTCATGATCCTGAGCCTGTATGTGGCACCAATTTTTGTTCAGGCAAGCATGAAACTGTAGCATGAACATTTTCTTCTAATACAGATCAGCGGAAGTGGTATCATCACATGGTCAATGGGGACTATTCCTGGAGGGCTGAATACAATTTTACCTCAGCCCAGGCTCAGTTGAGTCAACTGGAAGAATCCGAAGCGAGTATGACTGTATGTGACCTGAGAGAGTTCAGCAGAGGTTATGGACATACTTGCTCTATGCAGCATAAGAACTGGGAAGACAGGAGGGAGGCAGGGAAATCAAAGAATCATAGAACAGTTTGGGTTGGAAGGGACCTTTAAAGGCCATCTAGTCCAACCCCCCTGCAATGAGCAGGGACATCTTCAACTAGAGCAGGTTGCTCAGGTGACAAGGTGAACATCGCTGTAGTTTTCATAGTTACATGTAAAATATGATCGCAAAAGAAAGTCCTAGCACAAGCAACATTAGTCATCACTCATGTATTATCTTCATTATTTCTCTGTTTATATTCCACAGAGCTTTGCAAATATGAGTGTTCTTTAAATTGAAAGTTGATAGTTTTGCTGAAATCTAGCTTAGTGCTTTTGGAGAACATTTTTGCATCTGTCAGTCAACCGCAACTTGTAACTCAACTCTGCTTCCACTAAACGATGCTTAAATGAATTGCTTTACTGTAGCATAGCAACTTATTTATCCAGTCTTCACTGTTTTCAGCCTGTCTCTTTATCTATCCCTTATTACATCTCGTATCTGAGTGTCTGATCCTCTTCTGTGGATTTTAGCCTGACAACACCCTTGTCAGGTAGGAAGTATTATTCTCCCATTTTACAGACATGGCGAAAACTTGGACTTGCACAAGGTCACAGATGAAGTCCGGGGGTGAGCTCAGCATTTGATGCAGGCCGTTAGGATCTGGATATACTGACATATATACTATATTAGACTTACCAATCAGGCTGTGTAAGAATAGTAAATGTGGATAGCCTCAGTTTTTGTAAATAATTGTCAACTACTTGTAGTCGTTGTGTCTTGGGTTTTTATTCTTTTAATATCTAGTTCCAAAGACTATTTAAGCATTACATGTATTACACTAATTAGACAAAACTGGAATTTTTAACGCAGAGATCTTTTAAAACTATTTTATTGCATTTCCATAGCATAATATACCAAAAATCATGTGTAGACTTACAGAGAACAAAGCAAAACTATTCTGTATTTACTTCACCCAACATTTCTGCAAGACAGAAGAAAATATGTAATGAGTCTGGCAAGGCATTCCAGCCTGATGTAATAGTGACGAAAAAAAAATCTCAGTGATATCACACAAAATGATGAAAACCATGTTTTGTATTTAAGGCCGGAGTGGTGTTTAAGAATTCAAACGGCTGGTTTTGGCAGACATCTAATTGTAATACTGTAGCATCGCTGCAGGCAATTTTCTTTGATTTAATTAGATGAACTGTGGTATTTTTTTCTTTTTGCAAAAAGGCTTTATTATGTAGAAATGAAATATGTATAAATTTAATTTTTAATCTTGTCACTATAGAGTAGGAAGGAATAAGCTGATTCTTTTAATTTACCCTCTTTGTTTAAGAAAAAAAATTAAATTAATCTTATCACAAATGTTTATGAGTAATTGATTTGAGTTTTGCACTCCAGTCAGAAGTGATAGAGTTAAGATTGCTCTGTGTTTCTTCTGAATTGAATCTACTGCAACCGTCTTTCAGTGTGTAAACACAAACAATTTGAAGCCTCAATTATGTTATTTTTCCTCCAGTCTATGATAGTATTACCACTTAAATCAGAGTTTGGACTAGAAAATAGATCAATCCAAAAGATTTACCCTGCAATTTTTCTTTGTGAGTTTTTCGTTTGTCTTTTTTTTTACATAGTTTACATAGTTTAACTCCAAAAAGTAACTGATCACCAAAGATTCTCTTTAGTACTTATTTCAGGTTTTTTTGTTGGCCAGTTCCAGAAGAGATAATTTTAAGTAAACTGTAAGCAATTATAATTACAGGTAATCAACACTACCCACAGGGTTATACATCATCAGCTTTCAGGCAAATCTTCCCCACTGTTTCAAATCAGTTGGTCGTTTCAGTTTCCCAGATCTGAGCATGATTTTGTAATGTCCAATATCTAGATAATGGTATTTATTAATTTTTCAAATACTGATTGATGTGAGGTATTTTCAAAGTTCTGTAGAATCATCCATGTGCTTCTTTCTAGGATGAAGCCAAAACCCAAAAATCCAGCTTCATGAAGGGTAATGAAAAATTTCCACTCACTTCCTGGGGAGCCAATATTTTGCCCTGTGCATTAAGATGGCTGACTCAGGAGCTCTTGAAATAAAGAACAGAACATCCACTGGTTTCAGCACTGAGGCTGAGGCTTTCCCTTGTGTTTAAGCTGTGGCTTTTACTCCATGAAATCTCAATTTTTTTACCAGCCTGACAAAGATGTTTTGTTTCCAGTGGCAGTGGGGATGGTAGGACAGTTTATTGAATTATCGTCTGCTGTCAAATTGCTGCAAAAAGGGCAGCTTTTCCTTGTGGGTTTTTTTTTTCTTGTCATTGAAAAGTGTTGATGCACTTGAAGTTCTTGTCCAATACCAGTTTTAATAGCAGAGGAGTCCACAGTGATTAACACAGCTCAGTCAAGGCCATATAGGTCAGATCTGTGCTCAGATGGGTTACCTAATGAATCTTTTACCTTTCTGTAAACACTTTTATTATAAGGAGTGAAACAATAGAATATTCATCTTAAATGGTGTATATATTTCTTCTAATGATGAAAATTGTAAGATCACACTCCAGTCAGAAGAGAAGGCTTTTTTTTAGATTATCTTTTCTTTTTCCAGAATAATACACTTTCCAGTGGACTTGAACTATTCATAAGAGGAAGAGTTTTCTTTTTAGAATTTATGATTTTTTTTCTTCCAAAAAATGTTACTTGATATTTTTTAGATATAAATAGACTTAAAAAAAAGAAAGCTCTCACAATGAAATCATATATTATGTGTTAGTAATTTTAAAATAAAAATTTCAGGTTGGCCTGAAATTAAAATATTCCTTAACCAGTTTGTTTTCACGGTGTAACTCAAAGAAAGTGATTTATTCAAAGTTCTCATTCACAACTTTTGCTTTGTTTCAATTTTTTTTTAATTTTGTTATTTTCTTGTTATTGTGGTTTACATCAGTGGATGAAAAAAAATCTTAGTGATAAACACTTTTTGCATGCACTTTTTAAAAAACTTTATATTTTGCTTTAGTTTGATGAAATATTAGATGTCTTCTCAGAAATGGAATGCAAAGATTTATCCCCAATCCAATTTTTTATCAGTTTACATAATACTAGAGACAGTCTGATTTCCACATGTGATTGAGGTTCGAAGTGGAGCATGTTTGGCTCTCTATTCCTTAGTCCTAAACACCAAATATAGTACGAGGTTGTTCACTAGTGTAAAAGAAAGTAGCTTCAGAACCTCTCTCATTTCTCCTAAAAATAACAAGCATCTTGCTCCAGATTGCTCAACAGTTCTTGTTTTCAATCTTTTTTTACAGTACAGACCCCAGCACAAATAAGAAGAGATGATTTTGTAGAGCCAGGAGAAATTTTCTTTATAGAAGAGAATGTCTCATCATCCGTGTAAGCCAGCTTCCCCACGCCTTTGTCGCTGGAGTGAGCACAGAGGAGAGCGGGTGCTGGAGCAAACCCCGTGTTTTAAAACTTAGTACCGGGGCAAGGGAATCAGGACTGTAAAGTTTTGTTCTGGGGTAGCGGCAGCTCTTGTAAAGGGCATTTCTGCTTTTGTTTTTATTGCAGAAGGAATCCAAACCACATTTGTAGCATAGATAGCTTGCATGTGCACTGATGTGAACTGAGATCAGAATCCGAACCGCTAGTAAAAACTGCTATACGGAGGGGTTGTAAGCAGTAATTACTGTTTCCAAAGCTCTTCGAGTTCCTCAGAAAAAAGATGCTATAAAAGTACAAAATACTGTTATTATTATTATAAACTTCTAAATGCCAAAATCCAGGCAGTAAGAATAGAAGTGCTGAAACGACTTTAACAATAGTGATGTGAACACATTAAGCTGTAATAAAGCCAGAGTCAACTAAATCAATCAAGTAGGCCTTGCAAACTGCTTGTTAGGACAAAATTGCATCTTTTCTAAAATAAATACAAGAGCAGATTCTCAGCTGGTGTAAATTAGCCCAGCTCCACTGGAGTCAAAGAGACTTGGATTTAAAATAAGAGTTGCAATTTTTTAATTTTTCTTTTTCTTTTTCTTTTCTTGCTGCCATTGTTCAACTATGCATGAGCGTCTGTGTGTGTCAATGTGCATGTGTTTGGATGTGCATGCTGCAGAAACACTAGTGCTGACAAAATTTATATCAGCTTCATTTGGGAGAAAAGCCAAAGTTATGACAATTGAGTTTCATTTCAAACAGGAAAAGCCTCTTGTGTCACTACCCATGCACAGGTGAAGTTCTGATACTGTTTTTTTCATCCGACTTGTGCTCTGTAGAAAATGTCTCTGCATGAGTCTTTGTGGGTGTTATGATAGAAGAGAGGATGTTTTTGTGAAGCAGAAAAGGGGCCATGGGAAAGTATGTTTAGTTGTGTAAAAGTGGAAGTTATACACTACTACTTACTACTCATCTCCTCCCCTTCATTGAGTCTTGCCCTGAGTCTTAAGGAACTTTACAGGACTGTCAAACAAAACTACTTAAACATCAAATTTAAATGATAAGCAAAGAAACTAATTTTTAATCAGACTGAATTTTCAAAATATTTTGAAGCGGTTTCAATTAAGTACTTTTTCTAACTGTTTTAAGGCACTTCTACAGTCTCAAAACCTGCTTAGATCTTGCTTCCGGAAAGTACTCAGGAAACATGTTAATGTCATAACCTAACTACACCAATTTTATATGTCATCTTGTGAGCCTCCAGAAAGACAGTATATAAAGCATATATGATTAAATTAAATTAATATCTTGTTGCCATGATGAATGATTTTTTTCCTGGAAACAAAATATTTTTCATGTAACTGTTATGAAGATAAAATTTCGTAATGGCTTATGTTGTCAACTAAACTTACGTAGGCAAAAAGAGCAGGGAAAGAAGAAGTAAGGGAATCTGAGACTCAGTACCGGTTTTGTCACTGACTTCTTGTTTGCTCTCTCAGCCTTCCTCTCCTTAGGTGTAAAACGAGGATTGTAACACCGAAATTACTCATCATTACGCTGATTATAAAAGACAGAAAGTTTGAGTCTCCGCACTTTCTGAAAAGAGCATCTTTGATTTCAGAGCTAGTTGTGGACTGGGGGGAAAAATAAGTGTGGAGTGGGAGTTAAAGTCCAAAATGTCAAAGAATATGTATTTTGAACTGTGACTCAGTGAGTGATACAGTATGAACCCCAACTCCAAATCCAAGCAGATGTTTCAGATCTGTGTTTGAATATTGCAGCTTGGGACCCTGCATAGTTCTAAGAGACCTATTATAATTTATTATTAATAGGAGTAATGATTGATACTGTTGCATTATTTAATAATTGCTCTACTTTCAGTGTTTAATAATAATTATTATTTGCACATGCAGATCAGGTAGTTAAGGTTCTTTTCCATAAGAAATGCAAATAGAGATTAATGAGTGATTCATAGCAAGTAAGATAATTTGATAATTTCCCCCCCTGCATTTAAGCATCATTTACTTTAAGTGATCGTCTGTATTATCATTGTGTACTTGATTGCTCAGTAGTGAAATCACTACTGAAATCACAAGGAATTATTTCTTTGTCCTGATTACTGGAGCATAGCTTACACAATGCTTGTTAGCTCTTTGACTGTCTTGACAGTTAAGACTCTAATCCCTTTAAATCAAGAACTGCGTTCTAGTCAACCTCTGTATAATGCCCAGCAAAATGGTGTCCTGGGGTCTTTTAAATAATTAGATTTCTCATACACGTCAGTAATAAAAATAAAATTTCTGGTGCAAATATTCCTGGGAAAAAAGTATTGATAAATGTGTTCTAGAAGTATTTGAGAAAGCCTCTGGAAAACTGATTTCTGTAAATGAGCACTATGACTGTTGAACATAATAACTATTCTTTGAGTAAAACAGAGAGAAAACCAGCTAAATGACAGTAAACATGGTCAACATTTCTTTTATTTCATTGATAAAAATATTTGCGTGAAATATAAAATTTATATAAAACTTTTTAAATTTTGTACAATCTCTAATTAACTTCTTGGTACTTAGCGTGGTGATCTATCCATCCCATGGCTGGCATTGTGACTACGAAGGCATATATAAATTAAAAAGTAATGTGATGGATACAGATTTATATAATACATGACTTGTTTTTCCACCATCCTCACATGTAAGTGTGTACCTAACCAATATCACTAACGAGAACTACACTATCCAGGTACCAATGTTAAATACTTACTTAAATATTTGTAGGATTGGAATCCTACAGAAAAGCTAAAACCAAGTTAGATCCGTCCCCTCTGATCATTTTTCATGGTGTAGGCCTAAGTTTGGGGTGCAGAGTCAATCTGTAATCAGTTTGTTTTGTGAGGTTTTTTTCCTACATGGGAAAAATTCTGCAACAAGCAGCAGAATTTTGAGAAAGTTCTGCTTATGTAAAAGGTTTTCTGTTTGCGCAGACACTGCTCAGTATGTAGTTAGCAGTGTCCATTCTTGTTTCTGTAAAGCAGCATTTTAGCAAGTAGGAACTTTTTAATTTAGTCAACTGTGTTCTCAGCTTGAGGTTGTTTGGGTGCACCCTTCCGCAGGAAAGTGAGGCAACATTCAACCAAGACTTACTTTCTTTTTCTGCAGCAGTTCATCCAACTTCCACTCCCTAAGAAGTCAGTGCTCCCCTTTTAAAGAGTTTAGTGCAGTTTTTTAAATTATTTTTTTATAGCTTGTGTCACCACTGCTACCATCGAGATTCTTCTTTCAATAAGATGCTGATTGGATGAATATGGCTTCCAGTAACTCAGCCTTTGTTTTGTAAAAACATTATTACAACATTGTATAACACTTTAGAAATGTTTCAAATTTAGGCTGGCGTGGTGACTTAGCAGACTAGGGGGCTAACATATGGAGTCTGCTACACACTAGAGACTGTGGTTTCATTGCTGGCACCACTAGTCAAGTCAGGATTAGCAACCATAGCATTTTCAGCAAGATCTGAGATCACAAGGCCTCAGGTGTGGTTACCTAACCCTTTCCAGAAGTAGGACAAATATTGACTGGTGAAAATAAAGATTGATTTAGCATAATGGGAGGGGTACTTTTGCTATAAGGGCTACATTTTTCTCAGGATTAAATCATTTCCTTTGTTTTCCATTAAAATAATCAAGCAGTTCAAAATTCAAAACATACCCGAAATGGTAGCGCTTGCTGGGTGCAGAGCCACCCGTCGGGACAGTGACCCTGGGTAGGATACCGCTGGCACCTCTACTTGTCCTCGGCTGCAGCTGTGAATGTGCCAGACCCCGAAAAACAATTTGAGAAGCAAGCAAACAAGCAAACAAACAGATTCCTTTTCATATGAACTCACAGTGCGGGCAGGAGCCCAAGCAAGATGTCTCTCATCTCAGCCCTGTCTCTGCCGTTGAATAGCAGAGAAAAGAGGAAGAACTTCCTTGGGAAAGACAAGCTGGCTGAGAGTGGGAATGATATGCTTTAGGTGTTGATTATAGTGTAATAACTAATGGTGAGATTTCATTAGAAAGTAAAAGAACACATCTGTAGGAGAAAACGGATCCCATTAAAGAGCTGCACAGAGCCTTCTTTTTGTTTAATGGTAAAAGTACAAAGTGACAATACCAGAACAAAAATAAAATAAGAGGGGGAACACGTTCTCTATCTTAAAAAAAAAAAAAAAAAGAAAAAGTGGCAGTTAAAGCCAATAAAGTCCTTTATTTGAATGCCATTAGTGGGTTTGGCAGCCATCCGCGCCATCTACTTCAGAGGAGCACTGCACAGATTAAGAGAGGCTGGATGCTAATTTGCACATATGGAAATGCTTTTTCTCGCCGTTCCGATGGCTCTGTTGTGGACAGATGGAATTAGTGAGCACTCCAAAGCCGTGAAGGCAAACACATTAAAAAAAAAAGCCCCCTCTCCTCCTTCCTTCTTCTTTCTCTTTCTTTCTTTCGTGAGAAACTTCAGACTTGAAATAAATAACATTAGCAGACCGCTCTCCCTGGCATTAACAAGCTATTTTATCATATTTCAATTGCAAATAATTTTTTAACTGGGAGTTATAGTCATCTTAGATAGAACCAAGTGTGCCAGAAAGGATTGGCAAATTAAGGACAATCTTCAGATAAATTTGGCCTTATACGCTGTATATAGATCCCTCTTCACTTTAGACTGTGCCTTGCAACATTCCTTTTCCTGACAATGTTCAGTAACTATGAATTGTATTTTCTTTTTCGAGTCCTTACACTTGTTCTACAAGTGACACTTTCACCTATCTTACGACCAGAGCGTGTCCTGACGTCTGGCTGGGGTGGGGGGCAGAGCGTGGCCTTAGAGGGGAAGACGATAATAAAAAGTGGCTCCTGACCAGGATCAGAATTCTGTCCCTGCATTTCCAGCCGTACAGAAGCCATTTCACCTGCCTCCCTTTGGACTACTGGATACTCCGTGGGCAAACTGCGGGAGGCAGACACAAGAGGCAGCCTGGACTCTCACCCAGGAACGAGGGGGTAGGAATTCTTACTGGGGCTTTCCCCTGGGCAGAACAGTTCCCCACCAACTCCAAAATAGGGCTGTGCCTTCAGCGTGATTAAAACACTGGAAAAAGGATCAATCCGAGGAGACAAGAATCACTTTTATCTTGCTAATTTACAAGGGGAATTTCATACGCACCTTATCTATTGGCAGTCAAACAAAGCAGATGCATCATTCTTTAAGGCACCCGAAAGTCAACGACCTTTGTTGCCAAATGTCTGTCTAGCCATTTCTTTTTAATTTCTTTGAAATCAGCTGGCATCAACAATTAGCACCCGACCACCCCCCAAACTTTGGATGAAGTGAGTGCCGGAAACCTAATCAGGATTCAAATATGGTAAATAACACCTCTCTCTGTGTACTGTGGCTGGCTCGCTGCCACTAGCAAGAAGGTCTGTGCACAGTTCAGTCTCTCAGGGACCAGTTCTGGTCTCCTTTAAGCTACATAAATTCATTGAATAATGCCACACACCCTCGTAACTAAAGGCAAGAACTGAGCTTTTGTGACAGCACCTGACTGGGATCTCTCCGTTACAATGTGGTGAATGGCTTGGGGGGAATCCAGGTGTCTTAAAGATCCTTCAGTCTGAACTTTTTCTTCTCCATTCTCTTCACCCAACTTCTGAGAGTGCCTCAGTGTTCTTAACAGATTCACAGCTGAAAACAGCAATGAAACGCACCATTTACTGAACTCTCACTGAAGAACCAGCTACGAAAATGCTTGTTGCCGCCAAGTGATTTTTTTTTTAAGGACAGTATTCTGAGCATGTTTTTTGGTGGCATCAATCACAGCTATCAAGCGAATTGAAAACATGTGCACTTCAGGCAGAGGAACAAAATGTTGTTTGTGATCAGTTCCACTTGGTTACTAGCTTTACTCTGAAGAACTTCACAGTTTCTATAGAAGATGATACCAATGGAGAGATGTAATGAATCGCTACCAAAAATGGTGACTGCACTTCTTCCTTTCATTCTCTTTCTGTCTTTTTCTTTCTTTTTCTTTTTTTTTCTTTTGTTTTTTTCTTTTTTTGTGTCCCCCCCCCCGCCCCTAATTCTTTCCCGAGTGCTGTGATGCCAGAGGCTGGAAGGATTTTGCTTCCAAAGAGCAGCATGTGGCTCTGGAATGACAGATTCCTGACTGCTGCTCCAAGGCATTGTTCACAGCGAACAGGGAGGTTCTGACCTCTCTGATCACACAGCTGAGAGAGGAGGAGAGCATGCTACTGTTATAACTCTTACTCCTCTCTCTGTGTACAGTGCATCTAATGGGGACACACGTTTATACTGCTCTCTTCCTTTAAAGAACAAGGCCCGGTCTTGAACTCTTTATTCAGGCTAAACTCTCACTGAAGTCTATTGAAGCCAATGTCCTTCAGGAGGCTCACTCCTCCTGCGCTTCTTGATGAATAAAGAAAGTATATCTTCCAATTCTAGTCAGAGACATTTTATATTCCTTACCTCCACCTTGCCATATTCATATCTGCCCATTTTGCCATGGTAGACCCCTGGTGATATTCTGTCCCCAACTACTTTTTGGTGTTTTGAGGGAAGTGTCGTTGTTCTTCTCTGGTGTGACAGCTATGAGGAGGAACAACTTGCAAACTCTCCTTTCCCTATGTAAATCTGCTTGCAAATATACCTTTTAAATAACCTTTTACATTAAGACAGTTTTATCAGACAGTTAAACTCAGACCTCATCTCATTGTCCATAAGGCACGATGACAGTGATGAGCATTCAGTTCTGGAATCTAGGAAGCCGGGGAAAACTTCCGCTCTTTGCAATAAACCTGGGATTTCACTCAAGTTCCTTACCAGTGTGACAGTAACCCCACTGCCTGTTTCTTCACCAAAGGTATTGGCATTTCCCAAATGACTTCAGTGCCTTTGAAATTTAATCCCAACAGGGGAGATTTTAAATTACTGCCATTATTCACAGATAACAGACCCTTTAAAAAATCTGAGCTTCAAGGAATTGCATAAAAAATAAAAATGCATAATGATCATATAGACACTGTTGAGGTTTGTGTTATAAGATCCAATAAAGTATTTGTAACAATTAACGCTTTGGGGAAATACTGGCAAAGATTCTAAAAATTTCATTTTTGCACTGACTTTACAGAAAACTTAATAGAAGTATTTGATTTATAAGAAAAGTATATGTTTTCTGAAAGTTAAGCAGAGGGCATCTTCAGGGGAAAAGATCGAAGACCCCCTTTGGGAGGATGAGGCGTGTTGTAAATTTAAAAAAGAAAAATCCAATGCTGAAATTTTTGTATTTAGTTTGATTCATTTTTTTTCTGTTACAGTTTTGTCTCTCTTCAGTTTTACTAATTTAAGAAATGCTAAAATGGTAACTTAGAATTCCCCAAAAGTGAAACTTGAATAACAGAAGTAGTGAAAGGATTCAGCACCGTATTATTGAATTTCTTATTATTTTATGATAAACATAGGTATCATATTAATGATAAACAAGTTCGTAGAAATCCTTCAGTAAACCTTGCATAACCAAAAATGGGAACATGAAGAGAGTCATTCAGAAGAATTACTGACAAAATTTTTTTTTTTTTTTTTTTTTTTTTTGGTCAGAACTGTCTGCTCTCTACTCTGTTCTTTCTACTTATTTCTGCCTAAGAAATCCAGTTAATGCTGCTTCGGATGGTCATGTAGCCAAACTTCCCAGAAAAAGACTAATAGAAGTAGGAGAAACACAGCAAACTTCCCAAAGCATTTAAACCAGTTAACATTTTTGTCAGCTGCCACCTAAATTTGTAAATTCTATTAGCATGGTAAGTTGCTTGATTAGTCCTGAATGTCTGCAGCCTGCACCAGAAGAGAGAACAAAGATCTGTAATAAGTTGTGATGGCTCTATGAAAAAGACAGCACCAGTCTGGGAAGCCTTCTTAAACAACACAGATCCAGGTTTCCTTGTCCTCCAGCCAGCAGGACATTGGCTTCAGGAATTCTGGACAACCTGAAGGAGTCTTGACACCTTATTGTCAAGAGTAATCATCCGTTGTGAAGTAACAAATGTACCACACACATATGAAATCTACCTGAGTTCTCTGAAACACACAGCCGTCCAAACTAAGATGACAAATCCGTACTCATTTTAGCTATTCACACCAGTTTCAATTTTGTCTTTATTTAGGAAATGCATAGAGGCAATGTTCTGAGAGCAACAGAAACTTCTTCCAGTTGAAGCCAGTAATTTCTCTGAGATTCAGGGCAGCTCTTGAAATTTAAACCACCTCTAAGGCTCAAAGAGTGAGGCTTTTCCCTTGAGTGGAAAGTGAGGAGATGCACATCTTCATTATCCTTTGGGCTTGTGATACATTTCACCAGGAGATATTGCTACCCTTCCTGAGAGGTCGTTTGAATTTTTCCTGAAGGAACACATCAAGTCAGCAGTAAGTGTGGCATGCTCAGCCACCCTCACACCCTCTACTGATCCACCACCAATTTGGACATTTGGACACAGCCTATCTGAGCATGCTTGATAGCATGATCCAGCCTGTAGAGTCACACATGCTCCAGTCTGTGCATTTTGGCCACATCAGAAGCTGGTTTCTTGAGCTTGCTGTCTGCATAAGAGGCAAGTCTTGTCTTTGGGGTATCCTCAGGAAACCGGAAAACTGAACCTTTCATAACATGTGACGCATTGCATGAAAGTGTCCAGATGCGACAGTGAAAAACATCCTATAAGAACCTAGAGAGTTCAACAGATACTATTCCACCTGAATGATGCTTTACAAGAGCTTGCATAGGTACAGACCAACTCTATACCCTGTAAATCCTCTCCCTATCTGTGTGTTCCTACCAAATAACTTCATTTGAGTTTCTTTGTTTCTGGACTCTTTGGGTGGTTCCTCAATTCCAAGCAGCTGTTCTTGCAGCCAGAAACGTGGCTGCATTGCAGGGTGCAGAAAATATGGGGTGTGCTGGCATAAGCTGTTTCTTGTACTCTTATCCCATGGCTGGTCCCAGCCAGCCTTTATTTGTGTATGTGAGCTTATCTTCTGTTAATAATTTAAACCCAGTCCCCAGAACGGAGCAGTGTCACTTTCAAAGATGAGAGGATTGTGAACATTTGGCGTTCTATCTGTCCACAGAAAGCAAACAATTAAAATGTTTTAAAAGAAGTCTAATTAGAAAGCTACATAAAAGTAATAGAGGAAGCATAAGTTGAAGGACCATCTATCACAGAAATAGTGAAGGATTCTTGGAACTGTGCTGACCATAAGCTCCTGTAAGCTGCCATTTCTATACTCAGTTTTAAGTAAATTCCCTTTTCAGCTTCACTTGTCCCACATGAAAGAAAAGCTAACTTTAACACAGCAGACAAGAGTCCTGAAAATGAGGCAAGAGGAATTTTTTCTTTAAGTGGAACATCATGAGGCTCATCAGAGTATTTAATAGTATTTTCCCTCCAGCTGTTTTTATTTATCTTTAAACTTCCAATAAAAGTTATGTTTTATTTCAAGAAGCAATCCATAATAAACTTTTCAGCTGATGGTAGTGGTTAGTGCCTGTGCCACCAACAGTGATGATTAATTCTTTGGAGAAGAAACAAAAATGACTCTTTGCTATGCAGCACCTATCACAATGAATTTGAGTAGGGGCATTTGGGCTCTACCACCAATTTTCAAATTAGACGAAACAATAATCTCATTCCATTGCTGTATGATAATGCTGGGAACTTGAGATGGGGTCAGTCTCTTACTGGAAGGCAAACTCAGAGCAATTCCTGATCTAGTACATCATTACCATTATTCCACAGCAACGACATGCTTCCCTGGGCTAGGTGCTGTACAGGCATGGCATGAGGGACAGCTCTGTTCCCAAGAACGTATTGCAATGCATCCTTATGGACCTATACGTGCTTTTAACTCCAGGCACTGTCACTCAAACCTTTGAATTCAATGAGATGCTTTACATGTGCCAAGCTAAGCATATGTTGAAATCTATATGGGATTTGGGCCTATGTAAGCACTGACCAAGGGTGAAGTATTTAACTATTGTTAGTGCACAGTAAGTATACCAATTCTTTTCACTTTAAGTAGAGATGACAAAACCAGCAAGTCTACACATAAAATCCTCAGCTAAGACATGACTTCATTCAGGCCTGTAGCCACAAAAACAACTCCTTTTCTGACCCCAGGTCTCTGTCTCTTGCCTTCAGCATGCTGTCTGTTATAGCATCCTGCCTACTCCCAAAGGTCTATCTCATGGCTTCATGGAAACTCCTCTTCCCAGTACTGAACTAGTACAGATGGGCTTAGGCATTAATTCTGCTTTTGTCCAGCTGCTGACAAGGAGGAGGAAACTATTGAGACAAGCTCGATTAGAACCAGTGGCCTCTGGAGCTCACAGCACTGCCAGTTTCCATTGAGACAAAGCAGAATACTTACCCTGGTCAACACTCTTGATGCTAATTTTGTTTTGGGTCTCTTTGGCCAGGCTCTAAACCTATTGTTTGGTGGAGCAAAGCTGATTCATGTCTGCAACGCTGAACCTTTCCTGTGTGAAGTTGCATACTAATACCTCATTTCGATAGTTGACAGAATATGTCTCATTACTGACTGTCATATATGTCCTTGGAAGAAGAGGGCTTCCAAGAAGACATTTTTTGAGGAAGGATTCCGAGCTGCAAATTTTGACTTCACTGCGGTCAGGATTCGACCTCCCGGAGAAATGTTTATTTATCTATATTTGGACTTTCTATTCATCCTGCCTTGGAGCACCTGGTCTTCCATTACTCTTTTCTGTGCAGGCTCTATTTATTACCAACTTGTATTATACTCACTATCCTTGTTTTACAGTAGTGTGCTAAAAAAGAACACTGACATATGCCACTTGTTTACCTATCTTCTTGCCAGATGAGATGTTTCTGAGGTTGAATGCATTGCTTTATATTTGCTAAACCTACATCCATGAAGATATTGCTCTGTGTGTGTCTGTGTTACAAGAGGTGAGGTTAATGACAGGCTTCTTGTGTTTAGAGAGGAAGATATGCTGGTGAATTGAGGTTCATTCCAACACTTTGGGCCAGTTTGCACTAGTTTTGTATGAAGTTCCCTGTTCTATACAAATGACAACTGCACATTCTCCTCAGGGAGGAACCCGGTCAGCCAGGGGCATGAAGTTGCCAAGGGCAGTCTGGAGACTGGTATTTCACTGATCTTTTAATAATATGATCTGAGGCTTTGTGAATAAAGGCCTTCAGACAAATACAGAGTTCTGTGGGAAGCCAGTGGAGGGAGCAGAGGGATTAGAGGACTTGTTGGAAAGGTCTGCAGGAGTTTGTGTTTCTAAGCAAAATATGCAGTAAGAGCCAAAGTTTCCAAACTACTGAAACTTACTGCCCTTGGATTTGTTAATGACATTCAAAAATAATAATGCTTCCTCTAAAAAAAAAAAGACAAAAAACTTTTGTGCCAAAGAACTATTTATTTCCAAACAGCTAATGTTCACAAATACAGTGAAATCTTAACTCTTTTGAACTCAGTAGAAATATTGCCACAGAACCCAAAAATAGGGCCACGATTATGCCCTGGACCATTTGGTCAACTGGACATTGACCACAGGGACAGGTATACCTCAGTTATGCTTCTGGGCTTCTCAGTCATGTGCTGTGCAGATTTCACAAACTACACAGGTCCACGATTTCCGAAGAAAACTGTACCTTTTCTTGCCCTTTTTTTTATGGCTGTCCACATCCATTTTTCCACAATTACCAGAAACTTTGGTCTTTATATGTCTATGGTCAAAAGCTAGTTTAACAGAATGAGCTCACACAAGATATTGAAAATAAATGCTGTTAGTATGGACTAGCTTCAACCTTGAGATCTGATCACATTCTCATAGACAGCCCTCCATGCCTAGCTTTTGCCTGTGTAAAATCATTCACTGTTGTTGATATTTAAAGACAGCATTGCACACAAAGAAAGAATTATCACATTTTTGCAGGAAATACTTTATTGATTCACTGCCAAATCTATAGTTGCTTTTATTTGTTTGTTTTGGCAGTTGTATGCCTTCAAAAAGTTTGCTTCTGTATTTTAAAATGCTTAAGGGTATCCTTTTAATTAAATTGTTGCTTAGTGCACATGTTATACCATTCTTTACTTGCTTAAAAGCCATGTGTTGAGACACAGGAACTTCCCTGCTGCACCGTGACTTCAATAGTAAGAAAAACATATGGTTTAGCTCAAGTTTTTTCCTAAGGTTTGGCTGTGCCTCAGTTTCCTATCTCAGCTTTATACCTTTACATTATCTAACTCTAAAAAGTTAGGCTAATGCTCCGTTAACTTAAAGGAAACAAAATAGAGCTGTGCTTGCCTCACACTTTCTCAGTGTCTGAGGAAATTTAAGCAAAAAATCATAGAATTTATCAGATGTTCAGATCAAATAGGAACCTCCATTAAAAGATAACAAAAATAACTCTTAAATTCTGGTGGAAGAACTGAAGGTTCATGGAATACTCTTTGGAAATCTCAGTGTCCTGGCTTCCCCTTTTCCCCCTCACCTAACAGATGCCATCTATCTTTGCCCTCTGCAAGCTTAAGCCAAAGAAACCCCGTGCTTTCTCTCATTCTTTCTTTCTTGTTACTTCGAGGTGGAGTTTAAGAATATCATAGTAGCAAATTGGTTAAGTAATGCACACAAGTCACTTTTTGTGCCATGGCCGTTCTCAGAGGTTTGAATGTGCTTTCACAGGTCAGTGTGAGTGCACAGAACTTCAAAGGAATGTTTGATATTGATTGATAAATCCAAACCAAGATATTTCTGACCAACTGTAGCTCAAAAGTAACTTCAGGCCACAACTTACTTTCTTCATGCTGCGTCTCTCCAACACAGTGCCTTCTGATTAACCCTGGCAATATTTCAGACCAAAATAATACTCCAACCACAGAGTACATACAAAGAGTGTATTTGAAATAAAGGGACACCAAATAAGAACTTATGGGTTGACTTGGTTGTGATTTTAACCATGGACCATGATTATGGTTCCACATCCCTGTTATTGCATCAGTCCAAGATATTGCTTCCTCCATTGTTTCCATGGGAACATCCTGCTGCGTGGCATTACCAGAAAGTGTTCAATTGATGTAAAAGGTAGTAGTTATTGGCACAACAGTACAGTAATTTGCATGATAAAAAAAATAAATAAAAATCACTTCTCTAACCCTAGCATGCATGCAGACACAGGGCAAGGGAATAGTTAGATTTTTAATTAAACTCTCCTTATGTACTCCCATTTCCATGTACAAGGTGTATAGTCAAAACGCTATTTACTTGCATAACTCATTCGTTCAAAGAAATGAGTCTCTGGGAGTGCATTTTCGTCTATTAATGCCTGAGTTTAGTATTAACCTGAGTGCTTAAATTAATTTGCTGATCGCAGCTAAGACTCACATAGACCTTATTCAACATCAGTTGCACACGCCATTTGGCACCTGTAACAGTACCTGCATAAAGGAAGCCTACCTTTAAAATAGTACACAGAGGTATTTTCTTTAGTCTTTCCAGAAGAGGTAGTTTCTACCTTGAAGTTAGGTTTAAAGTAAATACACACTGAGCAGGAGACAAAATACAAGCTTTACCTTCCCACTCTCTGGCTCACAAACAGAGAATTTTAGTCTTCAAACTTTCATCTTTATGAACTCTTTACAACAACAATTTTGTGTTTATTTAAACTATGTTCTTTTTCTACCATTTAAGTCAAAAGCTATCTCCTTATATAGTGCAGATGATTTAAAAAATCAACCCTTGTTTAAATAAGATATCACAATCTAATAGAATAGTCTCTAACCATCTATAGGACAAATCTGGCAGCTCTACTCGTGGTGGGTAAAATGTCAATAAAAGTACACCCAGAGTAAGGCACTGCTCAGCATAATTAAGTGGTTTCAAGTCCTTGATGAGTAAAGAAAAAATCTAGCTTAGTTAGGAAAAGAAAGAAAGAAAAAAAAAATCATGTGCAATTCTGAATTGTGGTAACTAGAGACAGACTGAAGCTGCCAACTTTGGATTCAGAGAGTTGGTTGGAGGGATATTTAGTGTTTTAACATATGCCAACCTCAATTAAGAAAGGGAAGAAGGAAGCCCGTTGTTTTTTTCACTGAATGGAAGGTATTTTCTGTATAATACCATTATTTCCCACAATGCTACCAGTCTGCAACAGCTAGTTGACCCAGGAAGGCAGAGGCCAGCATTTTGAATCCTGGATCCCTTGAACATGTTTCTTAAAATAAAGATATAACTGCTTTTCAAACTGTCATATCTATTTTGGATTTTAATTGGACATGTGAATACTTCTCCCTGCTGGAATATCACGCCTCTATTACTAATTTGGAAGTATAGCTGTAAGCACTTAGGTATGAACTTCATCCCTTCACAAAGAGGCCAACCAATCCTGTCCATCTGATGTGAGGAATCTGGCCTCTGAAGTTTCTCTGTGACTCCATGGGGGCTGGGATTTCGCTCAGTACCTGGTAACTGCACCACCAGTCTCTTGAATAACCATCATGTAATCACCAAGGTAGCATTAAAAAATAAGTAAGTTCCCTCACAAGGGAGAAAAGAAGAGTAGGTTAACATATGTGCTGACATAGAGGGTGCAATTCCAATTACATCAATGGAGTTGTGTTTATTTACATCAACGGAGAATTTGGAAAAATCTTGCCTGCTTTGTCACAAGCATGCTAAACAAGTCTGAAGATTGTTTAAAGACCCCATTTTAACTTTGTTGATTACTCAATCTCTGCAGTCATTTATTGCTCCAGTACTACAAAGTAAGAGAGATTATCCCTTAATTAGGTGATTTTTATCCTTGTAGCATCTTTGACTGCACTAGATCTCCATTAAGGTTTTTTTTTCTTCTCCCCCTGCAACTTTCTTGAATCAGCTTTCATGTTTCTCTATGCTTTTCCCTGGTGAGTTGTTGATCCAGGGACCAATGAATGTTAGTAATTCATCTATTTATGGCCTAGTCGTTATGAATATTTTTAAATGTACTTCAGAAAATTATTATCATTACGAATATTTTTAAATGTACTTCAGAAAATTATTTGTAGGCTATGCACTCAAAAATGTTTAATCCCTGTAAATGCTTAGAATGAGTGGTTGGGAAGTTCATCTCTGTGTGGAGAAAACACTAAAGCCTGTGTTCCCTGTGTAAAACTTCTTGTGTACAAACACGGAACATTATTGCATTAAATTGTTACAATTTTATGAAACTGTTATACACATTTTTAACAGTTCTGCCTGCATACAGCGTGTTCACAAAAAGGCCTTTAAGATGTTTAAGAAGAAATTAAGCTAATGGTCATATCTCCGTTTTAACTATGACATGACATAAAGTTTACTCCAAGTCATTGTGACTAACAGAGAATGAAGTATTTGGCTATGTTTTTAACGTATGAAACTGTTCTTTGTGATTACTCCTCGTCTTAGTCTTCAAGACAGTATGCAGTATGCCAGCTCTTAAAGGAATATAAACATCAACCCTGTCCCCATTTCCAGTTGTAACAATAATACTGTATAAGTAACAACTGAAATAAAATGTCCATTCTCCAATGCCAGATAATCAAGGATTGACTTTAGGTCTTAATTAAGGTTTCATATGAAATTTGAAATCAGTACTAGACATGGTATGCACCACCACCAGGACAACAACAAGAACAAAAATTTTAAAGGTTAAATCATTAATATCCAAAATCAACTGCACAATTCCTCCTTCTGCTGCAATCAAATGATCAGACTAGAATTGTCACCACTGTAAGCCTTTCAGAAGAGGTTCAACAAGCACCTGTGAGACAGACATCACTGCGCTGATCTTGCCTTGAGACATTAGGAAAGGTTACATGATCTTTTGAAGTTCTTCCCACACTTGTTTTCCAAGATTAGCTGATTCAATTCATAGCCGTTGCTCATATGGCAAAAGGCAGGTGAGTGGATTCTCCTATATTAGATGACAAATCCACGGCCAATTTGCAAGACAGGGTACACATTCATGATATAGATAATGGGATGTTGTTGTTGTTACCAGCATGTCTCCTGGTTGGTGCAGATTTGTCATCCCAGCTGACAGAACTATTATGTTTTAGGGGCCACGTTAGCCTCTCTTGCAGAATAAGCTGGGGGGGAGTGCACTTTTGAAAAGTCTAGCCAAAATGATAAGAACAGCAGCATAAATGGATGACTCAGCCTCTTGTTTCCAAGTGAGTGAGAAGGGGAAGGATTTTGACCCAGACTTCTTAGCTCTGACAACCCACATTCTCCAAAATACTATCAGTATTGGGAAGGCAATTAGATGACGAAGAATAGAAGAGAAGATGTGCATACTTCAAAATTGCTTGGGATTTTCAATAGAAAAAAAATCCCTCTGAGGTGCAAAGAAAAGCAATTGATGTGTGTATGATAGGCAGCCATGGAGGGCAGCGATATTTTGGTGACAGAACAGTGCTTTGTGCCTGAGTAAGTAAACTTGTGCTTGGAGGCATCGAAATTCCCCGGTTTCCCCTGGGCACCAAAACCTCTGGAGCTAACACTGGATTTGTGGCAAAATCTGCAGATGGCTCTGCAGGAGGAATGCGTACAGCTGCGTACAGCTGGTTTATAGCTCTTTGGCTTTGTATTGGGAACTCAGTTAACTAGATAGCTTGTTGTTGTCGGAGACACAAAACCAATACCCACAGATGCTAACACCCTCCCCCTCGGTGGGTTTAGCACTTGAACTGATATCAGTAGGCTTGTTCCTTACCTTGATAAAGATTTACTGCTAGTTTACGCTTTCCCTTCAAGTGGGAGAAGAGGGTGCTTTGAAATAGGGTTGGTAGCTTTCCTTAGTTCGAAAACATGCTTTGAATTAGTTCTTTTATTTCTTTGTGAAAACACAGGAATAAGACAGCAGTAATAAATTGTGATAGCCTCATTCATAACTCTCTTCTGGCAGCTTCTAATGTCAGCCATGAGAATACTGAGATAGGTAAAGTCCAAAGTTAATGTGGCAGAATTTCTGATGTGGCATTTTGTGCTAAATTTCTGATATATGGGAAAGTAACAATATTTTAAAATTTATTGCTAGTCTTTAAAAACAAATCCTGAAAAAAATGCCATTTTAGAAACTTTATTTTGGAAAGTGTAGAAATTTTGTTTCAAAGCTGATTTTATATTTCTGTCTTCTTTTTATATTATATCAACACATGCCAAAAATAGCCATGCATAATCTGCTGACAGATTATAATATGGCATTGGTTAAAAAATTCTATTGCTTTTCATTTGTTCATTGTTTTTGCAACAAAACACAAACTTGTAAAGTTTGGGATCAAGCAGAATGTTTCAATCAGTACTAAGTAGCATCTGCCCTAAAGTCTAAAAATAATTTATTTAAACATTTTCTTTTTTTACAGAAAAACTAATCATATCCATGTAACTTTGGGGGAAAAAAAAAGGTCATTTGCCTTGAGATTATTTTTCTAACAAAATGTTCTGTATTAAATTTTTCCATGTATTTCTAGTCAGCATAACTCTATAGCTGATTGAACAAATGTTCTCAAACAAGGCTGACAGAAGTTTATAATCCAGTAACACTTGTTGCTGGACATCCTCACTCTCTTTGGCCACTTTTAATTCAGAGATTACAGGTCACTGACCAATGACTTAGGAATGTCTTTAAGACTTTAAAATGAGTTCTTAAACCAAAAATTATTTCAGACCGTGGGAACCTTTCACTGATGGTAACAGATGTTAAGTCTGGCCATGAGTAAAAGGTAAGTATGACAAAACACCTTCATAAACGATTGTACTGGAAATGGATTATAGAGCTGCGACTCCCGTACTAACTGCTACTTTATCTAGAAGACAACTTGATTTTTGAGAGTTACAATCAGGCTTCTTATTGCCAAACCATGAACCTTTTCCAAAGCCCATTGGGGCTGTAGAAATTTTACTGGTGATTCAATGAAAGCAGGAGCATTGGAGCTCCTCTGCAATGTCATGTGTCTAATCACAGTTCTATGGAACAACTTTTCAAAAAGTAGATAAACAGAGGTAACAGGGTGTTAGTTCTATCTCAGACCAATTTATCCCTGCTTAGACACATGCAGATAATTGCTCAGGAAATGACACTTAACTGTTAGAGTGTGCAGGAGCGTGTGTGTGCATGTGCATACATGTTAATAGAGACATGCACGTGTCCGCTACAACAAAAATTTGCTGGTGAAAAAGGATTCTTGGATATGGTATAGGGAACAAAATAATAACGCACAAAAATAATTTCTCAGGAATATAACATGAATTTAACAATTTTTCTCTGAATAATTAATTTGCAGTTTTAAGCCTTTAGAGTCATGGTCTATTTATAATTGGAACCACAGTCTGAATGTATTTTAAATGCAAAGAGAGGTTCCAACAGTCAAGTTATTATATTACTTGAGAGTTTAATTAATAACACACTAATTGTAGAAGCCAACTTCAAGAGCCATACCATATTGTTTCCATTACATTTTGAAACTGTTTGAAGTGATTTCGTAATTAAAAAAAATGAACTTCTCAGTAAAGTGTTACCTTCTTATGAAGACATCGTTTACGCTGTGGGTTCTCTTACTTTGCAGGCTGTAGGTTTCTTCACCAGGTTCTACACTATAGCGTGATTTTAGATCTGAATAGTAGTGCATATTCTTACATTTATGGAGGAAAGAAAAGCAACTCAGTTCAAAGCCTTGTGTTAAAGTTCAGCTGAGCTCCCCCAGAACATAAATGTTTAGTGGCCTGAGATTATTAAAAATATAAATGAGTGAATGTTGGAAAATCACTGTAAGAGTAAACATAAACAAGATCTCCTCAGAAAATGCATATCATAAATAGTATGTTGAATGTAATTTAAAGGTAACATATAAACTTAGTTCTAAAACACTGATTTGTCTTCATCCATGGATATTTGCTGTAACCAAATATGCAGGAATTTCAGAAATTCATAGAATCATAGAATCATTTCAGTTGGGACTTTCAGGGACCTTTAAAGCTCATCTAGTCCAATCACCCTGCAATGAGCAGGGACTTCTTCAACTAGAGCAGGTTGCTCAGAACCTTGTCCAGCCTGACCTGGAATGGTTCCAGGGATGGGGCATCTACCACCTCTCTGGGCAACCTGGGCCAGTCTTTCACCACCTTCATGGTGAAAAATTTTCTGCCTTAGATCTAGTCTAAATCTGCCTTCTTTTAGTTTAAAACCATCAGTCCTTCTAAGAAGTCTGTCCGCACCCTTCTTATAAGCCCCCTTTAAGTACTGGAAGGCTGCAATAAGGTCTCCCCGGAGCCTTCTCTTCTGCAGGCTGAACAACCCCAACTCTCTCGGCCTGTCCTCATAGGGGAGATGTTTCATCCCTCAGATCATTTTGGTGGCCTCCTCTGGACCTGCTCCAACAGGTCCACGTCTTTCCTAAATAGTTTAAGATCATGTGAAATCAGTAAGGGAGATCTTTTTTGCTGTTCTCGCTAGTGAACTGCCACCTCTCCATAGCTTGACATACAGCTGGGTGCTGGGACACAGGGCAGGGAGGGTCCAGGGCCCTCCTTCCACCCACAGACTGCTGCCTCCTCTGGGACCTGCTGCCCTTCCACTCAACACCTATGAGACCAACAGGAGCTGTGGTCTGCTAGGCAACGTCTAGCATGTAGGATACATACCACAGGGTACCTTCCTTGAATATTTTCTCTGCCTGGCTGTCTGTCTTTACCTCGTTCTGCACAAGTAGGCTGATTCTCCTGCCAGCACCCCTCCACTCCCCCCTCCTCAACAGCCATATTGCAGAACAGCAGGATTTTGCCCCAAGCTGTTGTGCTGACTCCAGTATTTCTAGTCTTATAAACTCTCTGTAAACTGATAAAATATTCCTCCCCCTCCCCTTGCATTTCAAAATAAACATCCTACTAACTTAGTGAGATCTTAGGGGCAATTAAAATTAATAAATACTATGGAAACCTGATAGCTTTGCAGTGCAAAATCAATACTAAAAATAATACATATATCTTATTATTGGTTGCGACACAATAGGAGCATGCTTTAAGGATTTAAAATTGCAGATATCATTAGCAAGATTGATACCATAACAATTTCTCATCTCATATTGCAAACAACAAATTCAATAACACTATACATGCAAACCCACTAATAAGATTCAAAAATCTAGTAAATATAATTTTTGGAAACCTACAAATCTGATAGGATATGTCAGTAGTAGTACAAAAATTAGCCGTAAATCTGCTGCAATGAATGTTGATATTTTATTCTACTCTTAAAAAACCCTCATCCTTTATTTCACTATTTCCATAGGCATGTCATGTTATCATTTAATGAGAAAAGAGACCAAAAAAGTGCGAACTACCAGTTTACAAATGGTTATGATTTTAGATCTCTTCTTGATGGAGGATCCAACTGAAATTATGTTTTGTTTATCTAAACAGTAACACGTGTCATTTAAAAAACAGGTACATTTTGGCTGGCTTCTCCCTTTAGCAAATGACAGTTCATCATTAAATATTTCTGAAGCCCATTCAGCTTTAAAGTCCCCACTGGTCTTCAAAGGGCAGATGAAAGCAATGTACTTGTGCAGTATATGTGCCAACGAGCTTTGTCTCACCAGCAGGAGCAAACCAGATCCATGTCTCCTTTAAAATATTTTTCCTTCCCCACAGCAGGTGAAGGACATACTGGATAGGTCAAGAGGTTAAGTTCAAATTATCGTAATTTAGCAGGAGTTCAATGCAGATATCTATTCCATAGAAGCTCTTGTCATCAATAAACCGGAAGTGGAAACGAACATAGGAGAAGGCCCCCGGAGAGACTAGAGAAAAGAGGAACTTGGTACAATGTTTGGTTACTTGAGGGAAATGATGTTTTTTATCAAGTCTCTTCATCCTTTTACCAAGGGAGGCCACAGAGGTCCCAGCAACAGTTTGGGTCCAGGCTGGAAACTGGGAATGATCAAGGAGAGAAAGGTTTCTTACCTTGTCAAATGGATACACTTTTCCCAGACAATTTAATGAAGCTGGAGACTAATTAGACAACACCTAATCTCTCCTCCCACATTAACAGGACAATAGGCATCACAACTGAAATCTGAACTCCTGTTGACTTCATGATCATGACCTTCCATGTCCTAGAGCCAGAATCTGTCACCGCCAAGCCTCCCTCTCTTGGCATCATGAAACGCCATGCAAAAATATTGCTGCTTGTTACATACAGTGGCAATGTTTCTGGTGGAGGGTCAGGATCTCCTAATGCGGCTGGCTCTACGCTGTCTGAGCATCCTTTACCTGAGACAGGATTATCCTAATTCTCATCCCAGGTTTAGGTACCAAAGGAAGCCTTCAGGGCACCAGCTGTTACCCAGTGATACAGACCACCCCGTACACTCCGTAGGGGCTGTGTGTGTCCAGCAAAAAGGGAGGGCATGGTACAGGGAGCGGGTCGGGGCTGGGGAGAAGCCACTACAGCCCCGTAGACGAGGGTTGTGGGGAAGGGAAGAGGGATCTTTAGTGGTGTGCCCGACGTCTCAGCTAGGCCAGCCCTTCCTGAGGCTTGTCCCACAACAGCAAAGGTTTCGTTCTGGCAAGCTGTTCAAAAGTCTGGACAGAAGCAGCACTCACTAGAAATCCCCCGGGAGAATGATTTCGGCACAGAAAAGAAACACATAGCTGAGAAAAATCTCTTGTATGGTAGAGCAGAGAGCAGCCATATGTGAAATGGAAGCAAATTAAAAAAGGATAGAATAAAGATCTTGCTGTGCAATAGAATTAAAAAATAAAATAAAGCAAAAAAGATTTGGAAGTTTAATTTCAGGCAGGAACAATGAAAGTAGATAACAAAGTTTTTTCCTTTTTTTTCTCCAGTCCCTCTTCGACATGGATATAAAGAGGTACGGTATGTGACAGTGAATGCTGGCAGAAAAAATTAAAGGTGAGATGTGGGAATATTAACTCCCATGGCAGGAGGAGTCAGACAGTAAATGGGCCAAGGCTTAGTAATTTGCAGGGAGAACTTAAATTCATGACTGTGTAATGAGGATGGTTATTTCTGTAGCCTAGGTTCAGTTAGCAGAATCTATTATTTATCAGTTTTGCAAAGTTTGAATGCAGGTCTGAATTTCCACATCTGTGTTTTATTTGCTTATACAGCTGTATACTTCTGCAGGATTTCCAGTCTCCTTTCAGATCTGCACAGGCTTAGTCATTCACTTTGAAATCATTTGCACATTGACAGATCAGTTAATTCTTCTGTCTTCTGGAGATTCACATACCAAGTTGCTTGTTTTGATGTTCACCACCTTTAGTTATGTGAACATGGTTTAAATATATTAAGTCAGTATTCTTTTTAAATTGCAACTAACCTGCTTTTTGCTTTTAATAAGGAATAATAAGGTTTGACTAATTTACTCCATGGCCTAGAGTCCTCTGTCTTCTCTCTTGGATTAGCTAGAACAGTAACTTCTTGGAGGTTTTTATGAAAAAAACAGTCTTCCAATAAAACTTCTCAACCATCTAAGAACTTTATAAAACATAGTCCTTAGCTAAAAAACGGCCTCTACAAAATCTCCTCTCAGTCTTATATCTAAAAGGAAATTCATTTTATACTCTTTGGCCACAGATTGTATCTTCAATGAAAATTTTTCACATTAGAAGTCTTTAAAGCTATGTTTAATATATTGTTGGTCCCACATTTCATCAGTCAAGGTGATGATTAATAACAGAAAGCCATGAAAACTAAGTGGATGGCTAGGGAAGAGAACAGATTTACAGAACAAGTTTGTGTCTCAGTCCCCAAAGAAATAGATTTGAAAGGTTTTCTCACCTCAGCTAAGAGCTGGCACTATCACAACCTGCACAGTAACTTGGCATAATTTTATGTCTTCATTTGAAAGATGCTTGGGATTAATGGGCAAAAATAAGCCCCTATCATGTAATAAATTGTTGAAATCCCATAGTGATCCTTTTCCCTTTCATGTTCATTCTGAAGCTCTTGGCAGACCAGCACAAAAAGGGAGCGATGCACTCATACTAGCAGAAACTTGTCTGTAACAAAAGTAAATGTGACCCTTGCCATTTCCACAATAATCCACTTCAACATGCTAATAAATGCAAAGGCATTTCTTATTGATGTTTTCACGTCATGTATCATGTATGTTTTGATGAGCTATGTTTTCAGAGCGCAATGTTTTTTGGGCTACAGTCCCTCTATGTGTTTGTTGAGCACCAACCACACCTTACGCAACAAGCAAAAGTACAAAGTTAAGAAAGAAGAGGTATACTCAGAGTACACCGGGTAAGACCCGGCCAGCACTTCTTTTAAGAAAGGATCAGGCCAGCAAGAGCACTGCTTTGGTTTTGCAGCACAACTGCATGGTTAGTCAATCACTTCAACTGCCCCTCATAGAAAAATCCAATATAACCGGACAGAGAACGATCACTTGTCTATAGCATTTTTAAGTCAACCCAAAGGAATATACAACAGAGAGAAAACATTCTATTAAAAACACATATGTTGGTTTTAAAATGTTATAAGAAGACAACAACTGCTATTAAAATCTATAGGTGCTGTTTGTTCTTAAGTCTTTTCTGTGAAACTATATTATATTTCAGTTTAATCCAAATGGCTTCAACCCTATAGAATTCCATAGGACTTTGCCATAAGGGTACAGCAGCGAAGCAGTGTCTGTCACTTAAAATCATCTGAGGCTTCTGCCTAACAGGCCATTAAAAGGACAGACACATACGGGTGCGCACACACACAACCCCCACCCAAACCAGAGCTCCCGTCCCCCCTCTTCTCTTCCCAAAGACGGCACGTGTGACCGCCGCAGCACACCCTGCTTCCCTGGCTCAGGGCGAGGAACCCGAGTCCATCGCCAGCCCAGCTGCTTCGCTGGGCAGCGGGCTAGCGAGGCTCCCCGCCGCCGCCGCAAACCCGCCTTCTGGCTGGGTTTTTTCTTACAGCTATTTGATCTCTTCGGTACCTCCGCCTCCGACAAAAAACATTTGAAACATTTACCTTGCGCCTGCAGAATGAAAAGGCCGTTCCGCTGCGCACGGTATAAACTTTGCGGACCAGGCTGAGCACTAAGTTTGCTTTTTTAGGCAGAGACTTCTTATAAGAGTATCAGGCACCCTACCTTTCTGTAGAACTCTGCAGAAAACTGTCCAGACCTCAGGAATGTCTTTATTCACTTGAAGTGGATTAATATAGTATGTTTATTATTCTGTGTGTATATATGTCAATAACTGCTTATAACATCACTTCAAGCACACCATCAATACAAAGTTCTTCTGTACGCTTTACAGGAGTTTGCCACTGTTTGCCAGAGGAGTCAGTAATTTCCCTGGAATATTTCTTTACAATCACGAGTGTGGGCTTCTTTAAAATAGAACGATTTCCAAACTGTTTTAACTAAAGTTCCCATAAGGAAAAATATTTCAAAAGGGAAAAAAAGAGAGGGGAATTGGATTTTTTTTTTTTTTTGCACAGCAGAAACGTCTGACAATTTGTGTCAGCTTTCAGAAGAAAAGCTTAGTTTTTATTAATAAAGAAGTAGAATGGAAATGTTTTGCTCTAAGAATTGAGAAATTACATTATCCTTTGTTTTAAAAGAGACAATCTGACTTTTGGCAAGCTCCGCTTTCTGCATAAAAACGTGTAAATGTTACATAACCCAAATCAACAGCTTGAACATTCGGAACACTCAATTCTTCTGAAGCCATTCCCATTGTTCCTGTAGGAGAGTGGGGACAGAACATGTGTTACTTTTTACCTGGGAGAAGTGAGAGCGGGAAATATTTCCTTATTGACTCTCAAATATGTTAAACATTATGTAATCCAACATAATTCAAAATTTCAGTCCAAAATAGTTGGATGCTTTAGGTCAGAATGTAAAAGCTTTAACAGAACCGTGGGAAGCCTGCACAAACAGTGCCCTTTGTGGCCCTCCATCCCTAGTGATCTCACCGAAAGGATATTCACTTGTCATCCTTGGATTACACTTCATGTAGTCCATACAATCTGTTTTTCTAGATTATAGAGAATTCAATGGATTATTGAACAATGCCATATTCAAATGATGCTCTTAGAAATGTCCTAGTATTTCAGATTCTGAAATTTGGCCAAACCAGGAGAAGACAGTGGGAACTGTGAGTGCTGGTATTTTAAGTTTTAACAAATCCCAAATTTCAAAAAGTACACAATTTTAAAACTAGATTATTTTTAAGGAATACCAGGTTGGGCACTAGGTACATCTAAACATCTTTCCTTTTTTTTGTCTGTGGATTGATAAAGTTGTAACTTCTGCCTTAATAACAATACATGAATATTAGACGATTTTACTGCAAATGCTGTATATACCAGAATGGATAAGGATGCTGTCACCTTTCCAATAGGTCTGCTTGATTTACCTCATCCTGGAGCATGTCACAGGCAAGTGACTCACACAGAGCCCCTCAGTGCTCTGCTCCATCCAGCCCTACTTCCAGTCATCATAGATCGTCTTCTTGGGACTCACACTGCACCCGTAGCGTCTGTGGTAGCTGTGCTCAGGTAGGCTAGGAGCTTGAGAAATTTTTCCCTGTGTCGCCTTCAGGGCCAGAGTTGAGAGGACAATCAAAGAATCAGGGCTGTAGCACAAGCTGGACCTTTGGTCTGTTGTAAGGATACCTGTCGCTTCCTCAGCAACTGGCAGAGTTTAGGGGTTGTTCTAGTCTGCCAGCACAAGCTAAAACTAATGCGGGATGACTTTGATTGCTAGTTCCTCCTTGCTGGAGATAACCTGTCCATACTCACTCATGGCTTGGTTGTGGTCTGCCACTTAGTAGTGGTACACAGGATCACATGTTTGTGGTTCCTTTGTGTGTTCTACACTTGCATTTCCATTTTCTATTGCATTTCAGGAAGTAGTCATGTAATAAACCAGGCAGCTAGAGTTTTGTCAGACTGTCTGCAATCACAAGCAAAGAGTTTCAAGAATTTTGGGTTTGCTTTCCAAGCCAGGTGAGTCCTGAAGTTGAGTGGCAGTGTGGATTGTCTTCTGTCTAATAAGTGTTGAGAGGCATTTAAGCTTTTCTCTAAGAAAGGATGCAAAGAGGATCTCAGTCCTCTGCCAGCTGTCTATTTTGAGAAGACTTCGAGAAACTCAATATTTTTGAAACTTTATCCTTATCAAATTTAGTTGAAATTAACCACTCGATTCAAAGCTGATGGGGAGAGCAGGGAAAGGACTGGAAGACCCCAATAAAAGGTAAATTTTTAAAAATGCCAACTAGCATCACAGTTTGGTGCTATAAAAAATAGCTTTAAAAAAAAATCTGTTGTTTCTTAGTAAATACATCAGAGCAGGACTGTAAAACCTGAAGAGTGGCCAATGGTTGTGCTGTCCAGCATCAGACTGTGGTTGATGTCACAGAGACAGGTAATTTTAACAGCTTCGTTAGCAGTGCTGTAGAAGGGAGTAAATTGGATGTGAAATCTACCCGGTGTAGCTTATAGACCTCTTTCATGATACCTCTGTAATACTGGATGTTGTCTGTCCAGCAAATGTGAACACATGATATGGTTACTCTTACACGGGGAAGAAAAGACACATGTTCTCCCTGTATTGGCAAATGATAGCTTTACATCCTTTGGTAGAAAGGATGTAGTATGTACCTACAATTTCAGGAACTATTGAGTGAAATTCTAGGTTTATGGATCTCTAGTACGTTCTTCATACTAGTCATCATATTCTGAACTGTCAGCAAATCAATTCTTTTCCAAGAGAAGTACAACTTTTACTATTAACATTGACCACAAATATTTGTTGATCTTTGACAGTGACATTTTATCCAAAGGAGAAAGCGGTGGATATCATACAGAAGCTAACATAGTATTATACTTTTGAGTCTTTTTTTATTTTTTTAAAGTAGAATTTACCAGAGAATTCTCCAAGTTTCCCTGATTCACCATTTTTCATAAAGCCAAGTTTCCCAGTGGATGCGTTAATCATATGTTTTACATGCTGTCATATCACATAACATTTTGAGTTTGACTTAACCTGGTGTGATATGTCACAATCCTACAGTATGTGTGCCCCAGGGAACTTTAAATCAGTTTGCTGAAAAACACAATTAAAGAACCCCAGTGAATTGAGTTTTCATTAAAACTGTACACACACAAAAAAACACATCTTCTCTGGAAAATAGCACACGTTATCTGTGAAGACATTAGTATCACATACAGCCTTTAGAATTTACATACGAGATTACAAGTACTATTTTCTAATTGCTAGATTATCTAATAAAATTAGTTGTATGTAGTGCAATTTAATACCTACAACTATTCTTCCTATATATAGGAGTTATACTGATTTTCTTGTGCAACTGCAAAACAATATGAGAAGGGGCACTGGGATACCTATTCAGAGTGCTTTATCGTACCCTGATGTTTTGAGTTTGGTCTAGTTGAGAGAAACCTATAGACAAATGCTTAAAGCATAAATCTGCAAGTCAGAAGGGTTCTGAGAAAAGCTGAAAAAAGAATTTATAACAAACAACTTCTTCCAAACCTTATTTTCAAAAATGTGCTTTCATTAGACATGGAACATATGTCTAACTTGTTTGTTAGCTGACCAGAAAGTCCCCCACAATGGTGTCATGATATCAGACTTCAATGGCCTAATACTGGTGTGTGGATTGGTTGACTGACCTTCATGGGTTGCTTTGTTCTGTGTCCAAAACAAATGTGTTTTCTCCCCAAACTATTTGAAACTCATCTACAGGTCTGAACTCTATTTCAACGAATAAATTGGGCAATGATGGTACGTCATTAAAGGAATGTGAACACTAAAAACATTCATATCTAGTCTTCACTGGCAGTGTCTCTTCTCACACATCTCAAGTGGATGGACCACTAGACAGGGACTGGAGGAGCAAAGTCCCTTCCACTGTAAGAGAAGATCAGATTCGAGACCACTTGAGGACCCTGAACATACATAAGTCTATGGGACCTGACAAGATGCATCCCAGAGTCCTGAGGGAATTGGCTGATGTAGTTGCCAGGCCACTCTCCGAGATATTTGAAGACTCATGGCAGTCAGGTGAAGTCCCCGGAGACTGGAAAAAGGGAAACATTGCACCCAGTTCGAAAAAGGGTCAAAAGGAGGACCCTGGGAACCACTGACCTGTCAGCCTCACCTCTGTGCCTGGGAAGATCATGGAACAGATACTCCGAGAAGCTACGCTAAGGAACATGAAGGACAGGGAGGTGATTGATGAATGGAGGTGAAGTCATGATGAGCCAGCATGGCTTCACCAAGGGCAAGTCCTGCCTGACCAACCTAGTGGCCTTCTATGATGGAGTGACTACATCGGTGGACAAGGGAAGAGTTACTGGTGTCATCTATCTAGACTTTGGTAAGGCCTTTGTCACAGTCCCCCACAACCATCCCTCTCTCTAAATTGGAGAGAGATGGATTTGATGGGTGGACTGTTGGGTGGGTGATGAATTGGTTGGATGGTCACATCCAGAGGATAGTGGTCAATGGCTCAATGTCCAAATGGAGATTGGTGACAAGTGGTGTTCCTCAGGGGTCTGTACTGGGACCAGTACTCTTTAATATCTTCACCAGTGATGTA
>NW_010559685.1:59767-65036 GCF_000687285.1 Phaethon lepturus
TCCAGCTCCGGAGCCATCAGCACAGACATGGACCTGTTGGAGCAGGTCCAGAGGAGGCCACCAAAATGATCAGAGGGATGGAGCACCTCTGCTATGAGGACAGGCTGAGAGAGTTGGGGTTGTTCAGCCTGGAGAAGAGAAGGCTCTGGGGAGACCTTATTTCATCCTTCCAGTACTTAAAGGGGGCTTCTAAGAAAGGTGGGGACAGACTTTTTAGCAGGACCTGCTTCAATAGTACAAGGGGTAACGGTTTTAAATTAAAACAGGGTAGATTTAGACTAGATAGAAGGCAGAAATTTTTGACCATGAGGGTGGTGAAAGACTGGCCCAGGTTGCCCAGAGAGGTGGTAGATGGCCCATCCCCAGAAACATTCCAGGTCAGGTTGGATGGCGCTGTGAGCAGCCTGCTCTAGTTGAAGATGTCCCTCCTCATTATAGTGGGGTTGGACTAGGTCCCTTCCAACCTGAATTATTCTATGATTCAATGATTTTATAAGATATTGACAAAATATTTTTCAAACTATTTATTCGGCTGTGGTTTTGAGTTTTAATGGTGGTTATCACATTTTTTATTTTCTATCATATTTTTGTGACATATGAGTGGCAACATACTTTAAATGGGTTAAGTGCTTTTCTTACAATCCATTGTCTATGGAAATTGCAGTTTTAAACACAAGGTACTACTCCAAGCAGTAAGAAACAGGCCTTTGTGCTCCAGTTTATTTTGCTATGGATTTTATTTTTTATGTGAAATGGGATGTATGATCATGTGCAATACTAATAATGAAAAAAGACTAACAAGACAACATTCTGTCTAAGCATGTGGCCAGGTTTAACAGTACGTATTTTGACACACATGTAAATACAGATAGAAGAAAACAAACACGTCTTTTTCACTGTATATGATAGATAGACAAATTCTAAAGGGAAATGACACATTTTGTTATTCATTAACATCCAGTGATCCTTTCATGCAACACCCTGGAGGCTGAATGCAGTGACAGCATAAAAAGGTATACACCCACCAGTACTTGGCATCAGGCATCAAGCAGTTTGCTGGAAAAGAGCTGGCATATATTCCTTGATAATATGTCTCATAGGTTTGTTGGATGGCAATACATTGAAGTGTCTGACCATTAAATGACATACCAAAATGCTGACGTCTAACCATGTGTGCCTGTTGCCAATCACTCAAGTTTTCCCCAACATCTATTCATTTTCTGCTTGGAATGGTTGAAGTCCATGCTGGCAAGAAGCAGAGACTAAGCAAAATGTAAATATGTTTCGTATGTGCTATGAAAGACAAAAATGTAAATTTACAAGGTAAGCATGGAGCAGAGAATTGCATTACACTGTTATAAATTAGATTAGACCTTGTTGAAAATGATAGGCATAACAGCTACTCTTTCTTTGAGATACATATATATATATGTATATATAAAAAAATAGCCAATCCTCAGTTGTAGAACCAAGACAGCTGCCTCCAAATGAAACATAGATATCTGTCTTATGCAACAAAAAGGTGCAAGAGGGTGAAATGTCTTTGCTCATATTGCTTTCTAAGAGTTTGTGTCCCTGACTGTAAAAGAGAGATATGTAGAAAGAAAAATTAAGAGAAAAGTACTGATTACATGCGCTTGCAAAAGTTGCTCAAATATAGATTTTGTATCACATTTTAGCTAAAAAAGGCTTTGGAGTTAGGAAAAAAGAAGCTTTTCCATCTTCCTCTGTTCAGAGGACTAGGACTTCAAACAGTCTTTGTAACTAAACAGGTAACATCTTCCATAAAGAAATTAAAAATAATATCAAAATAAAAAGGAAATCCCAGACTGGTATATACAGTTTTATACAGCAATGTTAAGGTAAGAGCTCTTACTTGCTCTCCCTCAAATGGGAACATAAGTATGTAGCGGTCACGCGTTCAAAACTGATTAAAAAATTAATACCTGAGAATAATTTCTGCAGTATATTACGGTCACGCGTTCAAAACTGATTAAAAAATTCTTAATACCTGAGAATAATTTCTGCAGTATATTATTAATGCAAATATCTGATTGAAGGGTGTACAGAAGAAGGTAAAGCTGGCAGAGTACAGTATCTGTAAGGAAGACTGTTAGGATGGCAACAGCAAAAATTGGATGGGAAAGACCTACAGTGAGCCTTGCAATGGGACATAGAGAATTTGGGGAAGAAATTCATGCTAGAGTAAAATGAAGCAGCATACTGCCTCTGCCAGAGGGAGGGAGCTTGGGACACATCATTGCTGTAAACTACTAGCACATTAACTGGTTCCTGATGGAAATATTAGCCCTTTTTTTGTGTGTGTAACTTTCTAGAAATCCAGAAAAGGCACAAACTCACATCTCAACTTATGGCTACTCCCTGGCATTTGGAACGAGAGGGATTTATGAGGATAATGAAAAAAATCACTATGTTATTGCCATAAAAATTAAACCTTGCTTGTACATTGCTATCAGATTTATTTGAGGATTACTGCTAGCAGATATTTCATTTCTGCCATTTATGGTCAAAATGTTCGGTGCTACCCTCCATTTTTGTTTACTCACTACTGTAAGTGCCATCGACTAAAAAGCAACCATGGAACAGACATTGGCTTCATACACAGAAGCACCTAGTACATTCAAGTGCAAGCCCTTAAAGAAGCCTTTTGTACATGTAGAAGAAAGTTGCCTTTGTGTATTGCATGGCACAGACACGCGCTTTGAGCTAAAAACCTCAGTTTGGCACAATGCAGCCTGACTCTGAAATGGCTGTCCTAAAAGTTTCCCTGAATGTCCTGTTAGCAGGCAAACTTCTTTTCCTTCTTGCCTGTGATACACACGTACATCCCCCTGCAGGAACTGACATTCTGGTCAACAATTGTGATTGTAATATAAAGTGATCTTCTCTTTCAGAGGCATACTTCATGAGCAAAATCTGCTTTCCCTTAGACGTTACATGCAGAAGGACGTTGGAAGGGATTGATGAGCCCAACCGTTGTCAGTCACAAGTGACATCATTTGGGGGTAATATTTGGAAGATTAGTAACATCTGCTTTTTTAAATACGGTTAGTAGCAACCCCTCCAGCCTACTTCAACCATATGGGATGCTTTGTATGCACAGATAGGAACTGTACACCGCTAAAGCTATGTTGGAGAATAAATGTTGCCCTCAAATAACACAGATAAAAAAATGGAACAAAAAACTGTATAGTCTTTCTAATTTGGTCAGAAAGAGCAAATGCCAAACCGTATTGTTGAACAAAGTTTATTGTTAAATTACACCTTTACCTCATGCCTAGTATTAGTTACAGTTGTTATTATTACTGAAGTGTTTGTGTTGTGTGTAGAAAGTCTTATTGACCATCAAATTAGGAAAAGGACATTCTGATTTTAAGCACAGCATTCTGGTAATTTGCTTCTTGGTGATCAGCAAACTATTGTTAACAATTGTGAAGGAAAAAGTCTGAATAAGTGCTTCAGAAATCCAGAAATTCTAGCCTGTAAAAACCCCAGCACCCCATTCTGTTCTCATTTCCTGAAGTGCAAACTGACTATAATTCCATTGATCCTCATAGAAAAAAAACAGGTTTACCCCTCTGGGACATGGGAAACAGAATGAAATCGCTGTACTTCAAAATGATAATGCAAATGACTGCCTTCATATATTTATGCTGGGAAGAGGTACTCATTTAAAAAAAAAAAAGTTTAAGAAAATTGGTGGGCTATTGGTGGGCTATAAATTAGGGGAAAGAGGAGGAAGGAAAATAGATTTTTTTTATATAAATGTTTCTTCCTTTGGCAAACCTCATTTCAACAGTTTGAAAGGATATTAATAAAAGAACATGAACACAGTTTCCTCTTGTTTGTGGAATATGGATTCCCTCCTTCCAGAGCTCAAAGCAGAAGGTTTAAAGTTTCCAAATGAGGCTCAATAGCTGTAGCCCAGTTGCTTTCATTGCAGCATGAGTTTTTACACTAGGTGTCTTGCCCTTTTTCTTATGTCTAGTCTCTACAGATTCTTGAAACAAATTTGGCATAGGCTAATGAAAAAATATCTTTTTTTTTTTTGCATTCATGTCTAAACCAGCCATATCGTGTCTATTACACAGAGCAGGGTATCTTGGAAATTTTCTTAAACCCATATGAATATGGTCCTATGCATTCAAACATAACCAGTTCTCTATACCTAATTTCTTCTCTTGCATTTTATTACTAGGTTGTAACTAAAGATTCTGCTTTGTTAATACCTATTACACTTTTGATAAATTGACAGCTACTGTATCTGCTAAAAATGGGTGCATTTCCAAAACATCTGGTCAGAACAGGTCAGGACTGGCCTCTTCCTCTTCTCGCAGGAACAGTTGGGGCTGATGCAGTTGTAGGCATTAGAGTTCCCCGGGGAACGTTACTTTACCTAATGTACTGGCCGAATGGCACGCTTCACTTCCACAACACCTGCTTACAGATTCTTCGCTGCCACTCAAACCCAAGCCAGCAGAGCATGGGAAATTGGGAACAGTGATAAAAGCACACACAGAATAACTTGGGAGAGGAAGACACGGTGAATGAGAATAGAGCACACTGAAAAGCATTGGCATACAATGAGGCAAGAAAGAGAAAAATGTCCAGCATTTAAGAGGTAAATGCTGTCTAGCTAATTGTGATTGAAAATTATTCTTTCTTCCTACAAGAGCTAGATGTGGTATCCATTTCTTTTATGTCCATTACACCAGGGCACCACATCCTTGACCCGCAATGAACACTTTTCTGCTCTTAAGAAGTTTTTTAGTGTTTCCCCTTCCTATTTTGTCAGAATGTATCATATTACGCTTTGTAAACCTTAGAGACGCTTGAGAAAGGTCAGGCGGTTTTGGATTTGGGGGTTCAGCATCTAGCCTAGCAATGCAATAATCACCTTTGCAGCCTGCTAGTTCTGCCTGTTTGAGGTGGCGACACTGCTTACAGAAACTCATTCACCTGCTGTAGACTGGCAGCTCTCAACTTCTTATCTCAAGTAGCTTGATCTGTTGGGTAGAGCAAGTGGTCAAATGGCAATAATTCTCCTTCTTTATGGGAAAAAAATTATGGATCAAATAAGAAAGAGAATTAGACCCACACTGACCTCTTCTCTGAAGCTTTGGTGGGCTAGAGAGCTTGTGATTGGCATTTCTTGTTGGGAAGGAAGAAAATCTGTATGGAACTACCTGTATGTTTCTACTGTCACTCATTAATATCTGTTTTTTTACTAACCTCCTGGAGTCTTTGT
>NW_010559685.1:65067-69410 GCF_000687285.1 Phaethon lepturus
AACATGAAGAGAATTAAGTGCATTTTCAAGTTCTTTGACTTCAGCTGGTTTTGGGAAGTGTGAGGTATTTCTGACTGAGTTTCTTGTCTTATTATTCCTCACTAGGAAGTCCAGGGCAATTGAGTCTGGTACTTTTCATTGTCAAATTATAGCAAACAGACAGATAACATTAAAAGCTCCTTTCAAGTGCTCTCCTCATGCTATATTTTCACTTGATCAACTACTCTTCTTACAGGGCAAAAAAGGGTGAAACAGAAGCAATTGCAACAGCTTGGGAACTAACACGGCTGTACCATGGCTAGAAGCAACCATTTTATATCATGTCCTCCTTTCATTATCTCTGATGAGCAGAATTTGACCCTTGCTAATCCTCTGAACTCCTCTTTGCATACCACCACCTGAGGAGGCAGACTGGGAGCAGGGCTTTAATGCTACAAACAGATGGAAACTCTAGGACCTACCTGTGCCAGGTTTATAGATACTGTTGTGAGGTTGTGGACTTGATTGATTGTGCAGTTTGATTCCACTTTCGTTTTTTCAAAGAAGGCTTCAGGACGAAAGATTTTTAGCAACTTAAACTGACAATGCACTGTGAAGATTGTTTGACCATCTTTTCACTTTCCAATCCCAGCTTGAGTGGATCAGTAAGCAGTTACTGTTACTGCAGTACCTTTCTTGCATTCTGGTCTTGGTCCTTATGCCCACCTTCAGATATGTTGAACATTGGGAGTCTCTAGTGACATCTAACATCTTCACTGGAACAACCATACCAGGTAATGTGAGGGGTTTATCTCTGTTGAACTTCACTGTGGTTTTTATGTGTCATGTGGCAGACTAGTGGTGAAGAAACGTCTCCTCGGACTATTCTCTCCATAAAGATAAAGTTGCTATCTATGTGAGGTAAATGTGACCTCCTGGTTTGAGGAATATTTAAGCAGTATTACAAATACCAAAAAACTTTGTCTGTTTCTCTAGAGCAAAGTGGACACATATATTATTAATCCATAAAATTTAGGTCCAAACTCAAAGTCATTCCTCTCTCAGATTGTCTTTTTGAATACTGAATATAACAGGATCAAGCCACACTGCCCAGATCTGGATTTAGGCTTTTCCAGAGCTTTAATTTCAGATTCATGCCTTTAGGTTGTATCCATACTAACACCAAGCACAGGAGTTGTCAAGCTGCAGGGCAGGTAGAGACACTGTTCCTTGTGAGTGAATAAAAGGAATTCTACCCCGACAGCATTTCAGAGAGAAGTGACCAATAAACCCATTTCATTTTTGGCCTCTTCAGATTCTATTTGTGAAATATATGAATTAATATGAACCAGCTGTTACTCAGCAATGCCTTGCATTCTTCTGATAAATATAAGATTTTCCTAATGGTATTAAAGGCAATACTTCTTATTGAAGCTTGGTTTTTGGAAGTACATACCATTAGTAGACACCCTTTGGATATTATTGCTAATTGCTTTATAAACCTCTTGCCTGTACAGAATTAAAGCAATTTCATAAAAGCCAAATAAGGGTATAAATTAAATATTAGAATGTCTGAATATGAAATAACTATCTATGCAGAACAGCTTTTGTTCTCTGTTCAATGTTGGTTGCTTAATTTTGTCAGCACCTTCTGGTGGCAGTTTGATTTACTGCTTTTGAAGTCAACAGCACCAACCTTACAGTATATCATTGAGGTCTGTAAGTTGTTAGGCCCAGAGAGATTGGGCAGTTTATTTTCCACATACCCCTGACACGTCAACTATATGCATCAATATGATTTACACACTGAGCACCCATGGACTAATAACAGTGTCAAAACTTGCCTTTCACCAGCTAGCATTATGTATGTTATAGGGAAAAAGTCCCTCTGAAAAATCAGCCTGGCCTCAGTTTGCTTCCACTTCTACCTGTTTATACTAATTGGCTTTCCTGGAGTTTATCCATGTAACTCTTAGTGATGTTCTACATCTCACTCGGGTTGAGGAATTAGGTTTGACAAAGAATTTTACATTAAAAAAAAACCCAAAAAAACAACAAAAAAACCCCAAACAAAATCATTTATGAGACTACAAAGAGAGGAGGGACAGAGACCAAACCTACAGGCACATGAACTACTTCAAGAACTCTGTAAGTCTATGAACGCGCAATGGACCAGCTGCTCTAGCGTAGCTGCTTGTGCCCACACTGCTACCCCAGTGTAATGCTACCAGACTAAGGGGGATCAGAGGATAGATGCCTGCTTGCGACACTTTGTGACACAAGTTCTCCCCCTAGCTTACCTCATGGAAATGTGTCAAGTGCAAATAAAACAACAGAAGGGGAAATTTCCCCCTGAATTCTGCTGCAGAGGCTCTACACAGCCTATTTTCGTCCAAGGTTTCTCATTATGCCTGTCAGTATGTTAGTAAAGACAACTAGAAAGGCCATCAGACTCACGAAAAGCTGAGGTACTGGATGGCCTTTGATCCTCATGTGGGTCCTACCACTTTAATGACCAGCTTGTAATCTTTGCAATATATCTTTGATAGATATTTAGTGGTAAGTGAAGTTGAATATAAAGCCATTTCTGTGCCAACATAAGAAAAAATACCAGACAGACATGAAAGGACAGAAAAGTTTACATAAGGTTTAAAAAAGCCAATGTAAAGAAACCAAAATAGATGTATTACATGTAGTCTATTATAAACTTTGTGGTACTTTTTTATTTTGTCACTTTTCTCTCCAGACACCTGCTTCTCATTTAAACACACTATCTTCTAGAAAATCCCTTATTTTCTTCTTTCACATCCATCTTTTTCATTAGTACCTAACGGCCTTAAAACCAGAGGTCCAAACAACAAACACTTTTCTCTAGATGAAGAACTTGCAGTTGAGAGATGTCTCCAGAGGAGAACATTTCCCTCAAAAGAAATCTTTCTCTTGACTTTGCCTCCATCATAAACTAAAATATTTACCAGAAAGTTTACAAGTCTTTGACACTGTTCAAGCTGAAATCTGAAATTTAGGACAATTTCACGTTCAATTCTGTGCTCAGAAAAACTGTCTTAACTGAATGCAAATCCAATTGCAGTGACTACTTTCTCCTCCTCTAACCGTCAGTTGCTACTGTTCTGTGGTATCCAAGTCATGTAGTTTGTGAATTAATTATGGGGGTGTGTGTATTTTATTTTTCTGAAGAGCAGTGAAACTAACATTTCTCACTTCAAGTCTGCCAGTGTCATTGTGTGCACATCCTTCATTCCTTTCCAATCATATTGGAGCCTTGTTGTAATTTTCTAAATCCAGATCTGCTACTCAGCCAACAAAATAGTCTCTGGCCATGTACAGAGCACACTCACTGATTTTTCTAGATTATTTTTTTTAAATAATCTAATTTTAAGTGCTTTAGACACTAATTACACAGCAATGGCAGCCATTGCCTAGATGGATTGGCTTAAAAGCTTCGTGCAAAATGCTGATTTGCAAATTAACTTGCCTTGGCAACCAGGAGAGATGTCAATTTGAAAATAAGTGGCAGTGTATCATTTCACCTCAAAAGGCCAGGGTTTACTGAAAAGTGATACACACACTCTCATGATGAAGGATTTGCTATGCTATTGACCATTGACATAAGTAAGTAAGAAACCATTATCCTGTGGACAAAAATAAAAATAAATCAAAGCTCACTTTCCAGCTGTCTATAAGAAGAAGAACATGCTATTGATGTAATTTCTGGCTAAAATTACTTAGGCATGTGCCAGCTGCTTTGTCAAAAGTGTGGGTCTACTTACTGAAAGCACTATGGTTACTCACTTGTCAAACGAGTGATAAAATCAAAAGGAGAAGGCCTTGCTGAAGACTCTCCTTAAAAGTGGGGACACCAAAACAATTTATATACAGACATGTGCACAAACATACACCCTGTTAATTCCTTTATAAAAAGTCTGTTTGCAAGCATGGCTTTTATATTGTAGTTATGGGTTTTATATGACACTAGGGTTAGAGATATATTAATTGCTCCACCAAATTGAGACTTCCTATTGGTTGGGTTAAAACTGAATGGGATGATCATGACTTGGATGGGGCTGTGCAGGGACTGTCAACAGCTAGTGGCAGACAGCAGTACTATCTGCATCATGGTATCATCTCATTGTGAAGCTACGGTGAAGAGGCTCCTTGTTCTGGGAACCCAGCCCAGACAGAGGAAATTGTGGGGAGAAGAGATGAAACTTCCCTTGCATTATCTGTCCTCGAAGCTTGTCAGCCTCCAGATTCACCCTGAGGTTGCTGTGTGCAAGCCCTGACTCCTACAGGGAAGGGAGGTGGCCAACAATGACATGGAGCTCAGACCAGTCTCTCTTTCC
>NW_010559685.1:69441-91959 GCF_000687285.1 Phaethon lepturus
TTCCCTGTAGTGTTTAGTTCCTATATCTCCTCTCAGTCTCTTTCTTCTAGAGCAAAGAAGAAATATGCCAACATGAAAAGCCACCCTTGGTCTTTCGGGTTGATTTTTGGGACATGGTTTAGTGGGAATGGTGTTCTTGGGTTGATGGTTGGACCTGATGATCTTAAAGGACTTTTCCAACCTTAATGATTCTGTGATTCTGTGATTGTAACGACATGGGCGGCATGCCTCAGTGAGACTGGAAGGCCATATAGCTATAGCGGGACATCATGCCCTGTGGCACAGATGTGCAGGCAATGATGGCTGTGGCTGGTGGGGGGTGAAGCCTGCTTCAGAGCTTTCCCCTGCAAACCTGTGAGGGGACAGGAACACAGCCTTACTTTGGGAGCTGTGGTTATTTAATACTCACACGTTGGACAGGAGATGTTTTGCTCAGTCATCTCAACTCTGAAAGACATGTTCATACTTTGTCTGAATGAAATTTTTTTGGAGAATGAGAAGGAGTGAAATAGACTTTTCGCTTTTGCTGACAACCCTGTGGTTTAACAGTGGCCTTGGACTTAGAAAGCCCAGGATGAGATTCCTCCTCCAGCTAACTCTGAGTAATCGCAGATAAAAATCAGCGCTGAAAATGAGTAAAATGTGATTCAGGCTGAGAAAGGACTTCAGCCTTGATCTTTTAGTATCCTTGGCTGTGGTACACAGACATACACTCACATATGTGAGCATTTTCACCAAAATGGTCTAAAGATTTTGTGTTTTCTCCAGAAAAAGAAACAAAAGCAAACCAAATAAAACTAGACATGAAGACACAAGTCTTGCAAATTAATGTAGCATGGAATTATTGTCCTCCAGTCAGCTTTAATTGCTAGCGCAACAATTGATGATTAGAATTCAAAAATTCATATCCCACATGTATTCTTCAATTTTTGTTTATAATTTGTCCTCCCAGCAGATCCTCCTTACAATAAGTTTATTTATCAGAGTATTCATGGAAAGTAGAGCCCAAAGGGCATGTAAATCCAAAGTAAGTGAATTTGTTTAAATATTTAAATCAACATTTGTGTGATGTATTATTCCAGCTCCAGTCAGCATTCTGGACTAGAGTAGGATAGAAAATAATTTTCATAAGAAATTTTTAAAGATGGAAATTAATTACAATTCAAATGTCTAAGTTGTGTTATGTAAAGAGTAATTCTTGTTTCTTTTTTGAATCAGGAAATTTGTTAACTTCTTTGTAATAGAAGTATTTACATCATTAAAAAATATGGTTAAAATTCAGTGCTTAAATTAAGTGACAAAAATTTGAGCGGAAAGTAAAACTTAAAAAGTATCTCTAGGCTTTTAATTTTTTTTAATTAAAAAAATGTTTTAGATCCAATTCAGCTAGCTCCATTTCAGACTTTTCAGTTTATTAGAAATATGTTAAATTAACGTAAATATTTTCCAAAGATATTGAAACATGTTACTAATCTAATACAGGGAAACTTTGATTTTATACACTGTATAAATGCAGAATATTAAAGTTTGTTCATCCAGAAAGGAAAGGATATGCACTCTTGTAAGTGGACTGGCGATGTTGCTTAATATTGTAATGTTACCTTTTGGTTTTGGAAAGGAAAGGAAACGTTTTGAACTGTACTGAAAAGTCTGTGAGGTGGGTGGGAAATTTTGGGAGCATGAGTGTTAAACTCCATGCTCACCCTGAATATATTTCCATGGTCAGCTGCACACTTTTTTCCTATGAATTCATTTCAGCCATGTTTGCTGCTTACTTGCTGCAAACACAGCAGGGATCAAAGTCATCTATGTCTACTGCAGTTGTTTCAGTGCTTTTCTTATTAAATGCGTGTTTCAAATGACTGGCACCATAGACTTTGTTCCCAGTAGAATCTTAGACTTTTGCTTAAATTCATGTACATCGAGAGTTACCCTAAAGTAAGCAAGACGTTCTCATTATGCATATGTTCAAGTGTTTGTATTATCAGGGCTAATCCATAAAATTCAAAAGAAAATAGAATACATAAGATGTATAACATTTCTACGGGAACCTATAAGGGTATAAACTTAAACTGACTGGGTAGTTTATACATTAATTATGTATGTGTATGTATGCATATATATGTATTAACATGTTGAACTCATGCACTCAGATATTTAAATTGGCATCATCAGTGCTAAATACATGCCAGGATTAATTATATGACTTCTTTTTCTTCCCAAAAGTGGGTTGCAGTAATACCTGTTGCAAGGAGATGTGATTAACATTGTTTGGGCCCTGTGGCATTATATTTTTTATTTATTTATTTCTGAGAGAATCCCTAATCCCTGCTTAATTTTATGAACTGTCAAAATGATTCTAAATATCTCTCTGGTTTGCATTTTCACCTCAGGACAGGAGTCCAGAGGTACAGATTTGTTGTACAACAGTGGACTTTAGACAATTTTCATCTTTTAATGCCTGCAGCATCAGAGGTTGAATTTGTAATAATCACCAGATTATCTCTAAAGGATCTTTCTGTTATACTTGCAAATAGTTCTGCAAGAAAATGCAAAAGATATATAAGAAAAATAATTGATTAGATGCAGGAGATCATTTTGTCACATAATCCCAGATGGAAAAGAAAACAAATGCTGATTTCTTTTTTTTAATGACAGTTGAAAGATACTATGGGAGAGATACTTGCTATTCTGGTAAAGTCAGATGCTGGTCTCAGTCCCCTGGTTAGACCTTAAAATGCAGTAAGAAAATGTGCTAAAATAACACAGTACCTAGAATCTTTTTTAGAACAGGAATGGATTGTTCAAATGGTGTGTACAACCATAACAGCTAACGAAGTAATGTGCCCACATTGCTGTTGAAATGGCAGGAATATAAGGAAAAAAAGGTATGGATATAAATTAACTATAGGTGAGATTCTTATTATTTTTAATAGAATAGAATCACAGAATCATGCAATAGTTTGGGTTGGAAGGGACCATTAAAGGTCATTTAGTCCAATCGCCCTACAATAAGCAACTCTTCAACTAGATAACGTTGCTCAGAGCCCAGGCCAACATGACATTGATTTTTTCCAGGGATGGGGCATCTACCACCTCTCTGGGCAACCTGGGCCAGCCTTTCACCACCCTTATTGTGAAAAGTTGCTGCCTTAGATCTAGTCTAAATCTGCCCTCTTTTAGTTTAAAACCATTACCCCTTGTCCTGTCGCAACAGGCCCTGTTAAATAGTCTGTCCCCATCTTTCTTAGAAGCCCCCTTTAAGTACTGGAAGGCTACAAGAAGGTCTGCCTGGAACCTTCTCTCCTCCAGGATGAACAACCCCAATACTTCCATTATATTTTGGTGAGCTATGAACAAATTGGATGATACTTAGAGACAGAATGGGGAACAGAATCTGACAACAGATTCCACATAGTAATTGTGTGTATCAAAATTAGGTGATGGGACTCATTAACATTTAATACATGTTGATAAATAATTTACATTAATTGTTGGTGTCACGAGTGAGACCCAATTCAGGTATAATTTGTGGACTGTTAGAATCTTCTGCAGTTTGTATTTTAGTAAGAAATTGTACCACATTTCTTTCTCAGAGCTGGGATGTGATTCTTATTTTGCTCATATTGTAACAAATTCATTTCAATTCAGCTAACAACATCAATAAAAATTTATACCAAAATAACCGATCAAATTGAGGAAGATGGACTGACAAAAATTGTAGGGTGTGCCTTTGAATTGAAATATACTTTCCTTTATGCACAGATTAATCTCACATAGATCTTAGGATTTTAAATATATTTGGTGAGGCACCACTTGGTGGTCCTGGACAGAGGATGGGTGAAGGTTAGCCTCTAGTACAGAAGCTTTAAAAGATGTAAAAGTGGGTCATGGGTAGCCACAAATTTTTGTCATTAAGGAGACCAAGAAAGGATGGTTCCATGGGCATGTCAAGATGCAAAAAAATTGATCAGAGTTTCTGTGGCTGGACACTCTGCAGATTGAGTGGGGAGTCAGTGTCTGGTGCAGAAAGAAGTTGAGAACAGAATTACATGGATAAAGGATAGTGCTCAAGAATCACTAAGGAGAAAGATACAGATGAGTTTCCTATTGTTCCTACATCTAAGGAAGTCAGGCTTCTGTTGGGATAATAGGAAATAATCGAGAGGAGTGGTACCTGTCTATTGCACAAAAAACCCAGCAGTTGTTATTGTAAGCTATTACATCATACTGAAGTCACCCTGGATAACCTGTCTCCTGAAGCATGGGTCAGGCTACCCAGAAGCAAAGTGATCTGTCTCCAGTAGAGTTTTTCTTGTTGCTTAGAAATGCAGGCTGTCCCATGCATCTTCATCTGTGCTTGAGGAGGATAGAAAGAACAACTCTTCTTTTCTCTGAGCTCCACCCAAAGCAGCGTGTAAGAGATGCAAACTTACGAAACCGGGGGATAATTGAAACAAGAGATAGCAGTGGAGGGGTAGAAAATGCAATCTTTCTGAAGCAGCATACATATCTACTCCCGTCCTGCTGCTGAGCACAAAATGTCATAAACTGAGGAAACTCTAGCCCTTCCTTGTTGCTGAAGACCGAAATATCAGTTTTTTTCACCTCTGAGTAGTTACTCCTGTTAAAATGAAAGTCAAAACAGAAACCAGGATATTGAAACACTGTTTCTACTTTCTAGTTGTGTGTTTTGACGAATACAGGAGAAAACAAAGAAGTTTGAAATTGGGAAGCCAGATGATCAAAATATCTTCTATGGCCAGATATATAGAGACATTAGGTAGTCATCAAATATTGATGGTGCATTGGAGGCATAAGAGTAAGGCAGAGCACTGCGTTTGGTTTTTTTGACCAATGTGTTAAATAGAATAACTTAAGAGAAGTGTTAGAATTCATCCCTTCTCCTCCTTTTGTTAACAGGTTAGCACTCGACCAATTCACATAGCTATGGCTTTATGTATTATTAATCAAAAGAGTTAAAAAAGTCAATCCAATCTGGTTATATACAGTAGTTCTTGTGGTTTTCAAACCTTTAAATAATTTATGGTGTCATCACTTTCCCAGTGGATGTCAGGCTGGTAGAATGTCTGGAATCAGAATCCCACTGGGAAAAAAAGAAACATAGTCAGAAAAAGTAGTAATTTTTTTTTTAATAATAGCAGCTCCAGCCTATTGTATCACCACTATCAGTCTCTAGAGAGATCATTTCTCTGAAAGAGAAGTTTTTCTTATACGAATCCTTTTGGGATCAAACAATCCTGACAAATCTATATCTACACAGTATTCTAACTGGCTAAGGGTATGTGTGTGTGTTGAGCACATATACGGATGTGTCTTTATTAAAAAAAAATAAATCCTAGCTCCTTATGCACTTATTTCTGTATAAATGTATCCAGTACACAATATTTAAATTTGTCTTAATCTTCTGAAGCCAATCATAATTCATTATCAGTTTTTTTTTCTTTCTTGTTTTTTTTTTAAATTGTAATCTAACTGTAGTCATTACTATGGTGTTGAGATCTATTCAGTGTTTTTTATTTCAGACACATTTGTTCTGTTTCTTTTGAGGCAGTGAGCCTCCACAGTTGATCATTGTAATCTTAAATGGATTTTTTTTTTTTGGTAAGTGTGTCCCAAATTCATTCAGCCATTTTTGATTATGTGAATATTGGGGAATCTACTTCTGAACTTTTTTAATCTTTCTAGGTATTCAAGACTATCATAAAAAAGTGATTTTAAAAAATACATTCAATTTAAAAGTATGTTAAGAAATAATGGCATTATTTTATGTAATAGAACACCAGATTCTGCCTCTTGACTTCTATTATTGAGTGGACTGCTACCTTATATTTAATAGATAACCTCCTTTCAGAATTGAGAACCTCCTCTCAGCCCAGAAAATCATATATTCTTTCTCCATGCAAAACAAGGTCACTGAAGGCCAGGTATATCTGGTAGGTTCTCTGCTAGTTCTCCAATAGATTATGAGTTTTTATACCTCTCTGTTTTGTTCCATAGATTTGTATCTTGCAATCAGTTTCCCATGCAAAACTATTTTTTTCCTTGAACCTCTCAATAACAAACCCAGGAAGCATCAGCTAAGAAAATTGTCCGGTGATCTTTTAACACAGCTGATTTTCCTTTCAGCTGTCAAGTCTCCATACTCACTCACTTCAGCCAGGTCCACAACCTTTCCTGCTGCATCCAAATCCCACTCTCCTACACGGCTGAGAAACTTTGCTTCCCGATCCTTCCTTGCAGCCTGTACAATTGCTAACGGAACCTCGTGAACGTTACGGATGCGTTTCTATGTGCGGGCAGCCAGCCAGCCTAGCAACGTCCTGCCTGAGGTTCAGAACTATGCCTTTATGTAAATTAAGACTGGCCTTAAACGTAAGTATGGAAAGTAAGCTTTCTGCAGCTATGAGATATTTGTCATATCATTACGAACTGAGGTGGAGAAAGTTTGTTAGATGAGGGAGGTGAATGTTTCCCTTACAGAACTAGGATTTGAGCCCCTTATTCCTTTAAAATCAGAGACAAAAAGAGAAGCATAAAATGTAATATTATAAAAAATGAAAAAAAAGTGAAGGATTTAGGTGCATGCATATCATAAAATTCCCTCAGTACCACTAACTCAACTGTATTGATGACACGTATTGACTCATATTCTGCTTTCAGCAACACTTGTGTAAATCCAGGGTACTGCAACTTCAGTCACTTTGGTGCAATTGCTCTTGATTTACACTCGTGTAACTGACAGCATTTGACCCTTAGACTATACATATATCTTAAATTATGCATTTAGCTTCCTGAGTTGCGACTGAACAATAAGGCAGTATATATATCATCTAGTATGTACCATGCATCAGCTTAATGTGGACATTTTAGTTTTGCAATTCTTCTACTCTTGTGCTGCTATTCTCATACTTGAAAGGGTATTAAATTATATATATATTTAAACACACATACACACACACACATACACTTTTAAGAAATTTGTGCGATTCTTAGATCATGCATGGCTCCAGAAATCTGTGTACTTTTGTCATCTTTCCTAAAACTGTGTGCAAAAATGATCGAGAAGCACATGGGTGTTTAAACTGATCTTAACTAGCACTCTCCAGGTGATCAGAACCTATCTTGCTGTTCACAGGGCTATTTCTCTCCTAGTTCCCTATCTCCAAACAGGGAGAAGGTTCCCCACTGAACACGTGAACATGTCTCAACACAGTATTACTGGAATGAGGGTGAATAGGGGTGCCTTGAGTCCTGTGTTGCTTTTGGCCCTATTTATGGAGCACAATTCTCTTCATGTGGTGAGGTCATATCTGTGGAGCTCTTTTTTCATCAGGGTAAATCTTGATGAATATTGCAATATCAGCCTTACCTCCCTGATCTCCTGCATAGCTCTGACTTGCACAGTGCTCGTCTTGCACCCAGCAGCTTCTGCTGAAGACAAAAGGTGCTTCCAGAAATAGCTCAAAAGGTAAAGAACCGACAAACCTAGGCAGTCTGCTTTAACTTCCTCTGAAGACAACTGTCCTAAACAACTCCAAAATGTAGGGTCCTAAGATAAGCATTCTGTCCTACACTCACTTGTATACAATGGGCACACTGTAGCCACAGTGAAGATGAGGCCAAGAGCAGAGGCAAGGTACAGATCTTTGGTAACTCAAGAATGCTCTTAAGCATTTGTGCCCATTTTTCTCTGAGTAATATCGAGCACTACGTTATAGTAACACTTAACATTTCCACAGACTCTTCTTTTCAAGGACCATAAACCTATAGGACTTGTATTATTTCTCTGGTTCCGGCAGTCTTACAAAAGACAGATGTACTCTGACAAAAAGATTAAAAGTAACAGCCATCTTTTAAAATGATATTACTAAGAAATGAACATAGAAATTAATTTTATGTATAAACCAAATCAACAGAAATTCAAGAAAGTTTAATAGAAAAGTAATAAAGTTTTGGACAGTTCACAAGGTTTAGCAGTCTGTGGGCCAAACAATAAGCAATTTGTTGAGGAAGAGGGAATAAAGACATTCTTTCAGGATGGCCGGCTGGCATGGTGAGCTACCCATTGTGCTACTGGCTCCGAGACCTGGGATTAGGGAGCAACTCAGGTTCCCAGGCTTGGCACCAATGGAAACTCACGTTTATGTATTTAGTCTTTGAATAGAAGAAGAGGTCGCAGTTCAGTTCCATTTGCCAAACAAACAGCACTAGTACTGGCTTCAGAGGATGGGTGTTCATCTGCCCATTTGGTCAAAGTTGAGCTGCCCTAATAATGCCTCTAGCATGGTAGAAAAGATGAAAAAGCTTGCAAAGCAAAGCTGGGAAGGGGGAGGGACACATTTTCAAGTGATAGACTCCAGTGAAGAGGCAAAGTACAGTCGTAATGACAATCTGCTGCCTGAAAGTAGCACAGTGTGTTAGAATTGAATAATGCAAAATACTCCAAAATAAGTTTTTAAATATTTTTCTTAACTTATTCATGGGAAGATTTTTATCAGATCTATTTCTGCATTAAGAAATGCAAAAGAAGAGGAAGAGATAGTGCTGCTCTGATATACTAAACCTCCAAATTTTTCACAAAACCCAGATATTTCAGTCTGTACTTAAAGACAAAAAGGCAGAAAAGCAGGAGCACAGAGTAATAAAATCAATATAGTTATCAATCAAGTACATATTGCAGGATTAAGCACACAGAAAGCATTCCACAGCTGTCAGATTCCCCATGAGTTAATAGACAGGAATAACAAAGCTGCATTATCACCTGTAATGTCCAGAAATTGTTACACTCTGATGATCGTTAGAGGTCCTAACTTAGGAACTGGCATTCGCTGTGGATAAGAGTTCTTATAGATATTCCAAAAGAGGAAGCCCACATTCTCCAAAATGGTAGCTTTTTTTGACCAACTCAAATGATCAGGCCTTTTTTGACTGCCTCCCAATATTGAATTATTTACTGGATACGCAGAACTAATTGTATGGTAATAGCAGAAATTATACATTAATAACAATTTTGTTCCTTGCTGGTATTGTTCATGTTTTGATATTTTTATGTAGAGCTAGGTGAATTTTTATAAAGCAATGAACTAATTTCACACTCATATTTAAAAATCAAGCTCCTTGGGTCATATACATTAGAACTCTACATGCTTTTTTCGCTTCCTGCAGGTACTCACAAGATTGAGCTTTTCCAGCATACACGTCTCAGAAAGAAATGTTGACACTTGCATAGTGAATGTAGAATTTAAAAGAAGTAAAATGAAAGGGACATGCAAGAATCTAAAAAAACCCCACCGAACAAGTAACCAACAACAAACAGCTGCATCACTTCCTATGTTCATGCTTACTATGTGTAGAATAAGGAAAAAAAATTGAAGTTAAACAAACAGAAAACCTTATTGCACAATTTTCCATAACGAATACATTAGAGATAAATGCAGTCTGTTTATGAGCATCCAGTGGACAGAAGTAGTATCTAAATTCATCACCCTCTCTGGGGTATGAACTGAGTCAGAATAGCAGAATTTGGCCTCAGGTGAACTGCTCATTAAAGACATTAAGTCCGGCTCTACCTTCTTCAGATAAACAGAAAGTTTCAGACTTAGGTTTTTCCGGCAAGCAGCTTTCAGGAGTAGTAATTTAAAAAATCTCCAAAGCACGAGGTTGCATGAGGACTTGAGATTCACTCCACTTTTTGATTTTACCTTAAGCTATTTAGTTTGATATTTTTGTCTTCTTCCCAGACAGCAAAGAAACATTTTTTTACAGAGTGAGACCATGGAGTAGCCATGCTAAAGAATCATTATAACATACATTATGAAAACTCGGACTTATTTGTTTGGGATTCCAAGACGAGACAGGATGACACTTTGGTGTTTCAGTTCTACAGCTTCTGTTAATGTAAATCAAGACCCAAGTCCACCCCATAAGTGGAAGACAGCACATCACGCAAGCCAGAAGACCTGCCCTCAGCCGGGCATTCTTGCTGTGCACTTCTGGCCAGTGATCTCTGCAAACCACTTGGCCTCAAATTCTTGGTGTGAGTTTTCTAGAGTTTCTTAAATCGGGAGAATTTAAGTCGAATGAGCGCTAAGCCTTCTTGCCAGCAGGAAAGCTGGAGGGGGGAAGGATGTTTCCTCAGTTCTGGTGGGGCTCTGAACCCCTGGCATCAGAGGAGAACAACCAAATTCTCCTCGCAAGGAACTGAGGTGCAAGTGACATGAGGACAGTGGCATTGCCAGCGGTGGTCAGAGGTGACGTGCCTTACCTTTAGAAAACTCCTATCTGATGGGATCATGGAGCTTGCTATGTAGTGTACTGTTGTTTCAAGTCCTGCCTAAATTAAACAGGGTCAATCCTTGGCTTGAAAGTTATTTGGAGTAGATACCACATCCTCCTTTAGGCTTTATCTGCACCTTACATCAAGGGGAAGAGGGAATAATACTTCTGCTGTGTCTGAGCATTGCTGTGACAGTAATATGAAATAGCAAAAAGTAATCATCTCCTTTGGGGAGCATAGTTCAGATTAAGTTTGTTCGTGAGGAACCTAAATGTGAGTTTGAAATTCTGAGAAGCCCTCCAAGCCTCCAAATTTTAGAGAATAAATCATCCACTGATGTTTTTTTTTTTTTTAATTTCAGCATAGATTAACTGTAACTTTATGCATAGATCTTAGAGAGGGGTTTTCCATCTCTCTCTCTCTTTCTTGGTCATGTTGTACATGTACCCTTTCATCTTTGCTGTAATTCCGCTCCCTTCCAGTGTCAGTTCTCACACATCTCCCAGCTTTGCATCTTGATGCATGTATGTCCTACAACTTCTGTCACCTGCATGTGCCTGGTACAGGCTCCACATGCCACCCCTCCCTTTTTCTCTTGCTGCCTCTCTTTCTTTCTCAGACCACAGGGGCCACACGATCACCACTTTCTCAGTGTGGCATTTCCTTCTGCACGTTGCTCTCGCATGTCGTTTATCTCTCGGAAGGATTGCAACTATAGATAGCATCAGTGGAACTGTATCTGTCTGGGACCAGATGTCTACCTCTGCCATATCATCTTAATTGCCCTGCTGTGGCTCACCTACCAGAATGCTTTTTTTTTCTGTCTTACCTTTTTTTTTCTCCCCCCCCGCCTTAAATTTTGCAAATGATTAGTTGAAAAACAGCAGGACTCAGCTTGTAGGCATAGGACTCATCTGGGCATATTTAAACTTGTAAGGAAAGAAGAATCCTTTCCATCTCTAACCAACTGGACAGTACTTTCTAAGGTCTTTGAGGGTTTGTCTTATATCTTTATGTTGTAGTGAACTAGGTAAACATTGTTGAAAGAGAAACTAGAGAAGTAGGAAATTATTATAAAAACATCAATCTAAGGTGCTACAGTCTGGACTAGGAGGATAAGCAAGTGATGTAAATAACATTATGATCTATGACAGAGACATACTCTTACCTTTTTCTAGGGTATTGATAATTTTTAATTTGTTTTGGGGTTTTTTTTGAGAAAATTAAATCACATAGCAACGCAGAAGATTTTTCTGTCTAAAACAACGTGAAAGTTGTTCATTTGGTAGTCTTAAATATAAGTGGTCCACATTCTAGCTTTCAAACATTCTGGATTTACATTGATCAACAGTAAAATATGGTTTTGTACTAATTTGGGACTAAAATTTAGCATATGAGAAAAAAGGCAAGCTGGCAAATGATTTATCCATATTCCATTGTAATTACTTTAGGTATTTTGTAGATGATTTGAAAAACATGTTTGTGTCAGGAAGCTACACTTGCATTATCTGTGTTCTCTACATGAGGAAGATAGGTTTGAAAGCCTTCAGTCAGCTCAGATTCAATAAAATTTGAATCTTTTCAGTTGGTTTCTTGAAATTATCCTGTGGAAATGGTTTATGATTGACATAAATCATATTAATCCAATAAATATTTGGTCCTTTTGATGAAGTAACACACGCATTGTATTTTTAACAGGTGTATATATACCGATATATACATATACTCTCAGTGATAAAGTTAATCAGACATTACCATGCTAGTATATAAAGTACTGCAATTACTTCCAATCACAGGCAATGCAAATCAACAGACAGTTAGCACTCTGATGTACTGAGCTAGAACTTTTATTTTCAGTATTTATATGCATATAAACACATAAACCATAATTTTAGTCTCCCATCCCTTATCCTTCTTTAATAAGAAGGATCTTCCAAGACAGGATGGGAGTATCTTGTGCCCAGCACCAGGCATGTACCTGTCACATGACAGCTAACTTCCACTAGAGATGTTTACAGAAATTTTGGAAAAGTTAATTTAACTTTTTATTCCCCCCTGTGACTATTATGTTCTGGTTTGCTGCATTTAAGGTCCTCTTAAGTTGTCTCCTGACTGCTGCAGTGACTTGAGAAAAGTAGAAGGTCTTTGTGCATTATTTCAGGCACTGCAGTAATACCAGTTTCAAAAGAAGCTCAGTTCAGTGCACAATCTCCATTTGGATTTTTTTTTTCTTTATTGCTTTCCTTCAGCTCTTTAATACAGATTAAATTTAGTCCAAAATTGCCCTTGCAAAGACAGTATCTTTTTACTCATCATAATTATTTCCGAGGTGTCAGCAAAACAGGTTTTTTTTACAGCAACAACAAACTAATACTGTTTTGGGAGGTAAGCTTCAATCTTTCTTGGTATCTCTTCAGAGCTGTTAATTAATTTTCATTTGATAATATTTACCGCAGGTCATGTTGAACCCTCCCGCCCTCCCCTATACACACAGACATACAGGCACACACATACACAGGCACAAAAACCCCAAAACCCAAAGCTCAGGAAAGAAAGTGAAGTTTTAAAATCTATTTACGATTGTGACAGTTCTACTTTCAGATTCTTCATTTGATTTCGAGAATTCTTAATGGGAAAACAACACAACAGGTAGTGAGCTTTAAGCAAGACAGTATTACTATTGGGTAAATTTTTTCATATAATTATAAGTGATTGATATTTAGTATTTAAAAATCAACACATAAATTCAACAAAAAACCCTAAGAATGAGCCCCAGAAATTCTGCTTAGAAATATAGGTAAAATTACAAACTTCAAGTAAGAATGTGGCTCAGACAGATACCTCCCAGAGGCTCCCTAATCCTGGAGGTAAATGTAGCTCTTTATCATCTTTTCTCTTTGGCTTCAAAGATCTCTAGACATCTAAGCTTGATTTCAAGCAAGTGTTCCTATTCTGTACCAAGGTCCCTTTTATCTGACTGCCACAGCAGTACCAGGAGGTACCTACATTTTTGTATGTTCCTTGAGATCTAAGTTAACATTCTGTTAATGTCTATCATTTACAGAGACTATACTTATTTGGATATTGGAGTTCTAAAAGTTCTGGAAAGTCTAAAACTTATTTCATTTAACTGCAGTGAGCAATAAAAAATAGAAATAATTATTGCTGAAAAATGTTTAGAGCAAGATGATCTAGTGACTAAGCTTCCTATTGCCTTGGGAGGTAATAGTCTTAAAGCCCTTCCCCAGCTCTACCATTGATCTTCTGCGGGTTTTTGTGGGCAAGTGACTAGACTTTCTCTATGCTTCTATTATCATTTTGAAAAAGATGTTAACAGTAAAACTTCTTTTTTTCCTACCTTTTTTTTTTTTTTAAATCTTTGCTGATTAGTTTTGAATTTTTTGAAAGACTGAACATAGCTTTTGTATGTCGGTAAAAGTAGGCTATACAGTATCTTAGAATTTCTAACCATTCTATAATACCAATTATAAGAATAGTAAGTATCTGAATGATGAATTGATGTGAGGAGGAATTTGGAGCTAATCTTAAACCTCAAATGAATCTAAATTGTTGAGATGGCAGTAGTCCAGACATTCAGAGTCATATCTGAATTTCTTTCAAGTATGAAATGTTTGGGTAGTTCAAGCCCAAAGGACTTAATTATCTTCATGACTAAACTTGTAGTATCTCCATGGAATTGGAAATTCCTCCCTATTTATGCAGGCAAAATAGGGCTACATGTAAGAACAATGTGAATCAGGAGAGTGGGACCAAGCTGCTGTGTGTTCACTGTCATGTGCCATGACTTAGAGAATGTGAGCTGCAGAAGAAGCACCATTCAGAGAACTGCAGGTCTGCCCAACATCCCTTTCTGGTCATCTCTGCCTCAGCAGCAATCCAAAGACTTTTATTGTTATTCCCAACTGCTAATAACATTATTGTGATTTGATTTTGACCAGAAGGTTCCTTCCTCATACTTCCTGATTTTTCTTTTCCTGTTTCTGGTGTGACAATAAATTTTGGCAACATACAGGTCAACAGAGCCAATACCAGCATCCAGTATTATATTGAATACAGTATTTGGAACCATTGTTACTATGTAAACATTATAAGCTCTTCAAGCCTGTGCTTCTGATGCTCATGATTCACTGTGACAAGATGGAAGAATTTCAGAAAATTTGATCTGTCCATCTAAAAGAGGATGGAAGCAGCTGCGTAGCTGAGGAAGGTTTCCATGATGCCTAGGCACTATACACTGACTCAGCACTGATGGATACCGATGATTATCTGACACTGAAAGGAAGAAGTGAATGCAAAACCTGCTAAGAATTGTCTCTGAGACCTTGATATTGTGTGTTGCACTGGTTGGCTACCACAGAAAATGGGACATTGTGGATTTAGAGATGAGCCAGCTTTCTCACTTACAGAGTTTGCCCTCCAGACCAAATCAATAAGATTTCAGTCAGCTGTAAAGATTTCTGTAGACCAAGTGTGTCCGTTTGATGATTTTCAGTAGGAAAAAAGTTTAACACAATAACTTTTGCCTTTGACTTATGCTAGAGAATGATTTCTTTTCCCACTTTTTTCATTTAATCTTGGGTTAACTTAACATTTACAACATATGCACAATTTTACTGGACCATACTTATAATCCTTGAAGACTGCACTTAGAAGGAAAAGAAACTGGGGTTAGATAGGTCTTTGCCTAATTATAGGAACTGGAATTTGAACTATGTGCTGGTCCAGTTTTAAAACACTCCCATATATAGAAGAGCACTTTTAAAGATGGGAACACCGTTCTGTTATCTGTTTGTTCTGTGGGGAGGACCCATTGTTCTCAAGAGTGTCAAATTGTCTGTTTTCATTAGCAACAAGTCTGTCATTAGCAATAGCTGTCATGCATTTATGGTAAAAATAATGGAAATGAGATTTTTTTCCACATAGAGTTGATCAAAAAATTGTTTTCAGAAAGGTGTTCTTTTAAATATTTCATAAGAACATGCTGATTTTAATGATATTTTAATGGAAACATTTAAGTGATACAAAATCAAAATAAAACAATTAATTTCTTCTTTTTTCCTGTTCCAGATTTATCCTTTCAACATTTGTATTTTATTCTGTATTAACATTTACATCGTATATATAGTCAATATTTCAAGGTGTTCAGTGAAAAACATTTTTGACTCTTGTGAAACAATTCAACAGTATCAAAACAAATGTATTGTTTCACTTGATGTAAATAAATATTCTTATAAGTTCTCCTCTGTTGCTCTGTGAACGTGGAGTTCTACGTTTTGTCCTGGATTGGCACAAAAGGAAAAGTTGAAAAGTCAGGATTCATTCTACCATTCGGAGGATGAAAACTGGCTGCTTCCAGAAAAGAAAAGGGGGAAAAAGAAATACCACAGAAAAAAAGAAACACAAACTCTGTTATCTTGTCTTAGACACCTCACCTGCTTTTGATGATTCACTGCACTGTCCAGCTCTATCCCTTCTGTACTAGTACTGCTCCTCATTTTTAATGTTTTTCATGGTTATATGCTGCCATTCTGACTGTCTGTCTGTACATATAGCACAGACATAACAGAGCTATAAATATTGAGTTGTTCAAAGATGTCCACTAACCAAGACTTTTGGCAAAACAAAACACAGTCTTTTAAGGTATGACCTTCTATATGGGAAGTGACATGCCTGAGAGATAATAAAGTAAAAAGTTCTTTACCCACTGAGTAATGGAGTCATTGGCCATCAGCATTACACAGAAACATTTGTGAACTGTAGCAGTAAGAGTATCTCAACTTTAGGAAACGAAAAATATAAATTACTTGGCCTGTCATTAGCTAAGCTATAGCAATAGCAGCAGGGGAGACGGTAAAGAATCCTAAAATAAAAGACAGAGAAAAAGATAAAATCTAATTAATGGAGTTTGTAGATTGGAAAGCCTATCTGTGGTTCATTTAAACATGAATATCTGATGCAAGGCTAGGCAATCCCTTATGGTACTGACTTCTAGAAACTGTAAAAAAAGATCACGCTTTAGTCCTGCTATTACTTTACCTTGATGATAGGAGGTTAGAATATGAATGCAGTTTGAAAGATAGTACCATTTCTTTGATACATCAAAAAGCACTCTGCAGTAGACTACTACTTTAGTAGGACACTTATAGTCAAAGCTAGTATTTGACTATGCTCCTAATGTCATATTACAATGACAGAAGCTCAAGATATATCAATTTAATCTCAGTTCAAAAAAATCTTTTAGTTCTGTTATAGCGAAGTCAAAATGGACTTTTATAGTTTTTCAGCTTGAAATTGGACAACGAACAACTTTTAAAGTAAAAATGAAATGCAGAATATGATTGAAAGGGTAATCATATTCAGAGTTAAAAAATAAAACACTTGCTACTTATTTGGCACTAAAGTTTCCAAACAGGAAGCTATGCTAGCAAGAATGAGATTACACAATTAAAAATCAACTCTTCTGAATAGTAAAAGATAGTGGTTCTGCATTTCTTGTCATTACTTTTTCACTTGTTTTATACTGTTTAAGGATAATGGTGTCTTTGAAATGACTCCTGATATACCCTGATGAAAATGAGAACTAAGCCCACTTCACAGATGTTAGGCTGAACAGTTTGGTATATGGCTCAGTATAATGTGAATTAATTTTGAGTCATCTTGTAGGTTTTTAAACTTCATCAGTCTAATCTTTACTGTAAAAAAAAAAAAAAGAAAAAACTAAGAGTTCATTTGTAGTTCTTACAAAGGATAGGTGTTACCAGCTACTGGTTTCACCAGGCTGTAAAATGAATCTATGGAGTGAGTCATGCAGTTCAGTCATGATACCTGGCAGCTAATTCGCTACTCACAAAGAGCTACGGAAGTGGTGTGTACACAAACTCACCACCAATAAAATGTTTAACAGGTTTGTCTGACTTTAAAAAATTTCCAAGTCTAGATATAATCTAACTCTGGATTCAATTATGTAATTTAAATGACTGGCCTTAAAGATCAAAAAATACATACCATAGATAATGCAGGTAATTCTCTCTGCACGTTTATAGTCTTTTCTAGGTAGCACTGTAACTGTATGCAAAGACAAAAGGTATGAAATCTTCTAACTGCAGAGAGCAGGGATTTTTCTGTCAAACCTTGCACTTGGAGGCTTCTTGTTGCTCAATTCTTACTATATTTGCCATGTTTGATTGGGAACCCTCATCCCAGGAAGAAAACTGCCTTCTAACTTCCTCCTTCTCAGATCTATTGGGATCCCTTAATGGTGGCAACAGTGACCAAAAAACCCCCAAGCCCCAGCTATTCACAAGTCTGTATAACGTCTCATTTTTCCTTTCCTTGTCATGGCTGCAATAATGAAATTCTGTAGAGTATTGTGGAAGTAAACTATCCAACTCTTTGGTTTGCTTAAGAGGTAGTTTGTGGTCGGGTACCAAACAGACGTGTCGAATTACCTAACTTTAATTTCAAGTAATTGGTGAACAGAATTACCCTTGGGGTTGAGGGAATTATAAACAATGCAGCTTCTGGTACTTTTCTCCCCTCTGGATAGAGCCAAGTGGAAATTGCTGCTAGTGGGTATGTTACAGCTGCTCGTGACAGTCTGAGAAGGTGGATATTTGCAAATGATACAGTTTACTTGACCCTCACTGCTTGGCAATGAAAGAAAAAACTATCTGAAGTACTTTCTTGGGGTTTTGGTAAGCACTATCCTTCTTTCCTGTGATTTCTGCAACGATCATTTAAGTGTTGGTAATAATTGAAGACAATTTCTTTTGAATAAGTTTTGATATGCACAGAATTAGCCTAATAAAAAGGACAATCCAGACTTGACCTCAAATGTTGCTCTTTAGCTGATGTTATGCCTGCAAAAGGAACATAAGGCTTATACTGACTAGGCAGAAAAAGAAGGAATAATATGTCTGATATTCCCTGTATGCATTTTGTTGATCTTAATTGCTATGAAGGGGCGATGCAGAGGAATTCATGGGTTTTTCACTTCCCAAAAGACTTTCTGAGAACACACAGCCCTGATGAAGCTCTATTTCTGTTGTCAAATTCAAAGGGCCTGCTTCTCATATCATTTATACTGCTTATTTCCTTGACTTGAATGGTTTTAATTTTGTTTTATGTAGGAAATGTCAACACACTCTCTTCATGGTATTCTATTCTGGACTCTCCAAATCAAGAAGTGAGGATAATTCAAATCAGTTTGAGATAAATTCCTGAGCTCAAGTGGTCCCTTTCAGGCTTGATTGGCATTAAGTAGGAACCCAGCAGGTTTGTCAAATCCTTTCTTAAAATAAACTAGTCAGATTACTTTGGATATCTCCATCCCTACACTTCATGCATTGCTCTGTTTCCTCTGTTTCTCTGATCGCTGCTGAGACTGACGGGATTTTGCTGCTTTTACACCAAACTGAACATTCACAGGGCCACCTGTCCCCTTAAGGGACTTTATGAAACAGTCTCTTGACCGCAGAACTAACCACCAGTTGCTGCGAGTCAGGCGCATACGCAGAAGCAGAGGAACGATGACCATGCAATTTTAAAAGTCAATGTGTAGAAACTTAATGTATCTGTATTGGTATCGCTTTAAAACTTAACCACATGCATATGCTATATCCAAACCCTCAAACTGCAAACCTTGAAAAACACGATGCAGACGTACAAGCCAAAGCTTGATAATTAAGAAGTCAGACAGTGCCAGTTAGAGCATTGTGACGATCAGGCCACACAGTCCGTGGTAAAACACAGCAGGGCTGAGGGTCCCTGTGGTCTGACACTGCGTTCCCAAGGAGAACAGAAGAAAAAGTAGCATAGTCCGCTGTATGTGAGTTAGGAAAGGCTCTCAGCATATTCGTATATTATTGACAAAGGCGTCAGTTGGCCAAAACTTGTAGACCCCAGTTTTGTGGAACAGCTAACTATGCCAGTGCTCAAAAGAAAAAAAAACCTTTTAGGAAGAGCAGTGTTCAATAGACTCTACTTACTATTACTGTGTGTTTTAGATGGTGAATTGCTATTGTTTGTAAGATGAAACAAACTACTGGGGGGAAAAAGAGGGTTTTATTTTTATGTTCTATATCTCTTTTCAAGGCCATTGTTAACGGATGGAGGCAACCAAGAACCATACTGTGAGGTATTGTGTGGCTGTGCTGTAAAATAAAAATTGAATTTGAATTCTTATAATACAAGAGATGAAAGGCATTACTGTGTTGATTTCTACATCAACTCCTGTAGTAATGAACAGTGGCAGTCCAGGCCCACTCACCAAACAAAGAATTGGGTTTGCATGATGAAGTGCTTCTTTCAAGAGAAAGAAAAATCAGATATGAGATTTTTTACTTTCCGGTGCCACAGGACATTTGGTGTCTTACTAGTTCAACAGGTTTTACTCGCAGCTGCTTGTCAGGGCCTGTACATTGCCTCCATTTTGTTTGGTAACTGTTTATAATTTAGCCTGGGATTGGTCTTTTTTATTTGCAAATGATCTCTGCCGCCTTCTGTTTAGAGTATTATCCATAATTATGTGTCTGTGAGTGTTTGCGTTAATGCTTTATTTACCCATAGAGTTATATCTTGTAAGCACAGAACTGTTTGTCCATAAGGACAGCGATGTTTGTGGGGTTTCTGTGCGGAAGTCTCTAAGGAGAATATATATTATTTATACAGCTTCTAAGGAGAATATACATATAATATAAACACAAATATCCCATGGTCAATCTCTATGGGTTTCAGAAAGCATGTTGAGAGGCCGGGAGTCAAATCTTGGACTTGCACATATTGTTTTATTCCAGTTGAGACCATGGCAGATAGAGGTTTGGCCCCAGGTGTTTAAAGCCTTTCCTTCCTTTTTAACTACAGCTTGCCTTATCGGCCCCAAACTGTTTCAAGCTCGTCAGCTTTTAACTGTGGGAAACGGAGTGAGCAACCCACTGAAGCCCTGCCTGCTTCTGGGAAGCTGCTGCTGCTGCTTTGAAGGTCTCTCCACGCTGCTTGCGCCTCATCCCGCCTCCTTCTTGCAATACCCTTCAGCAGCACGTGTCCACCAGCAAAGTCACCCCATCTTTAGTGCACACAAACCACTGGGTAGCTGAAGTGCCTGGCCTTTGGCATTTCTTTCCTAGTCTCTAAAAGCTCTCTTTGGAGCCTTCATTTGTTTGATTTGTTCTTTTATTTCTTTATTGCTGCTCTGTCTGTGAACAACTGGAGGAGACAGATCTCATTCTCTGGGATTTTCAAACTTTTAGAAGGTTACGAGGCAGGAGGATCTGCAAGCTGAAGTATTTCCTTTTTATTTTTGTGCTAATTTATTTCTCATTTAGGTATTTAATGTAAAAAATTCTCCCCTATAAAATCATAGTTCCAGTGGCATATTTGCTCCAAGCACTAATTCATGTTTGCAGTACAGCTTCAGACTAAGTGGAGGATTTTCAGTTTTCTCTGTTATTTCTTCCACTTTCTTGATAATACTGAAGTACAATCACTAGCATGCTTTGGTCCTTCTTTTCATACTCCCTGCACTGACAAAATCAAGCACCTTAAAAATGTGTAAGGCCTCTGAAACATAGGACTGGCTTAAAAAAGTAGGCTATGTTTCTTTGTTTACAGTGTTGTGTTTTTTTTTATTTTAGAGTTTATTTTCACCAAACTTTCAAATTTTATTTGTGCAATGTGTGTTAGAAACATTTTGGTTTATACTGAGAGCTAAAACTCCTGTGGAATCACTTGACTCTCATAGATATGAATGTAAAACAATAAAAAAATCACAACGAAATTTTGACAACTGTCAGCAGGTCTCCCAGGTTAATAAGCAGATTTTTTCCATCAAGATACATTAAAAAAACAAAGGACAATCAGTTTTATAGTTTATATTCAGCATTGCCATGTTTATAAAAAACTAACTAGTGTCTTTTTGTAGCCTAGTACTTCTAATTTTTAATGAACTTTACAAAGTGAGTTTTAGTTTAATCCAGTCCTCTGGTTTGCCTCAGTCTATCAGTTTATAGAGGACTTTTAGTGGCTATGTCTTCTGATTTCCCCAGATCTGGTCATTCTGATTTCATATGTAATGTCTGTATTTTTATGAGTGATTTCTCCTGAGGATTACAGTGCTAGTAAGTATGGTTAGTAAGGAAAGTTGGAGTATTAAATAAAACTTCTGGATTATGTTTGCAATGTCAACCTGGACCAAGGGGGTTCAGAGAGGTAATAACCTACTAAGATGTCCACAGTAGTGTTTTCAGTTTGCTACCACTGGTAGAGGAATTCATATAGTGTAAAAATGAATATGTCCTCTGTCTGCGTCCCACCAAGCTAGTGCAGGACACGAGGGGTAATCGAGCACACAGTTTGATCTGGCTGAGAATGAAACCATAGCATTATTTCTTTGCAGAGTCATAGCACAATGTCTTTTTCTCCTCTTTCAGTCAGGAAGATAGCATTATGACCTTGTTGAGCCATATTTAGTCATGCACATTTTTTTTTCCTTTGTTAAGGGCCTTTTTCTAATTACCAGAGAACACAAACTCTGCTCTGCCTTAGGAATGTTTAATGTTCCAGCTTGGAAAACAAATTAAAGAAGATCTCCAAAGGTGTAAAAATCATATTGGGTAACAAAAACGAAAACAGATTCTTATGCAATAAAGTCACGGCATGAAGAAAGATAGCAATACAGAAATATTGAGACTCACGTGATGCCAAATTACCAGCCACTCTCCTCTGCCCGTTCAACCAGACACCCAATATCATGGCTCTTCATGGAAGGGACTTGATTTAACGTATATACAACTGAACCCTTTGAAATACAGTGCTTGAAACAAATATGACTAGGCAGGTAGAGTGTGCAGTAAGCAAGCTGAGGCATCAGAAAAAAAAAATTAAGAAGCTAAAAAAAAGAAAAGCTTGACATCACTAAGGAGTGAGAAACTCTCTACAACATAGCAATTCTTTGCACATGGCAACCTCACCTCCAACGATCTTTACAGTCTATATGGTGTATATTATTTACATCTGATCATTCAGTTTAGTAAAACAAAAAAGCACCATCTGCCCAACCGCACTTTCCTTCCAGGAAATTGAAATGAGAACGGATGTTGTCTTTCGTGCTTATTTTCATTCTTTTTCATGTTTAACTCTTAGTATAGTTGATATATGCTCAAAAAGAGATGTAAACCAACATATTCCTTAGCCACTCTTTC